>NW_025213175.1:0-519 GCF_004010195.1 Chiloscyllium plagiosum
GCAAGCAGGAACCCCTCCCCCACCCTCTCCAGCTTCAGCAGAGGCAT
This sequence comes from Chiloscyllium plagiosum, assembly GCF_004010195.1. Lineage (NCBI taxonomy): Eukaryota > Metazoa > Chordata > Chondrichthyes > Orectolobiformes > Hemiscylliidae > Chiloscyllium > Chiloscyllium plagiosum. Next base: position 48 of record NW_025213175.1, read on the forward strand.
CCACAGCCGCCCCGGGGGACTTACCAACAGTAACAAGCCTTGCAGAAATGATTTCCAAGCTTGACTCGAAGATCGATGCCTTTATTGCAGAATCCAGAAATCGTTGGTACTCGGTCTTGGCCGCGCTGCAGAAGCACAACCGAGAGATTCAAGAAATTGAACGCCGAGTCGGAGGGGCGGAGCTAAAGGCCGCGACCTCCGAAAATACCGCTCAATCGGCCGTGGATCAGGTCCGGACTCTCGAGCAGCGAATCCGGACCTTGGAAAATCATATTGACGACCTCGATAATCGAGGTCGCCGAAAAAATATTCGTTTGCTGGGCCTTACCGAACGGGAAGAGGAAGGCCAGCTTACAGCATTCCTGGAGCAGTGGCTGCCACAGCTTTTAAATCTGCAAGCTGGATCAGGCCAGGTAAGGGTAGAATGGGCCTACTGGTTCGCAATACGTGGGCCCGGCTCGAACCAGCGCCC
>NW_025213175.1:12850-18070 GCF_004010195.1 Chiloscyllium plagiosum
TCGAGGTCAAATCCAACGTTGATCATAAGGGCAGTCACTCTCACCTCACCTTTGAAATTCATTTCTTTTATCTCGTGTTTACATTGACTCATGGCATATTTGGTGAAGTTGGCAGTGCAGGATTTGTTGCCTGTCCCAGCTGCCTTTTCACAAGATTGTGGCGAGACATCTTTTTGAACCATTGCAGTAAATTGTGGGCGAATTGATCAATGTCTGTGCATGGTGATTGGAACTCCAAACAAACTACTCCTTCGTGTTCAGAGATATCCCGTCTCTTATAACTTTGATCAGGAAAATCAGACTGGATAGTGCATTGAGGCAAGTCTTCGAGGGAAATATTGAGCAATCCAAAATTGTTTAAAATCAGAAACATTTAACATTCTGTAACGCCAGGAGAGAAAGAGGAGGAAAGAGAGAATGAGGGAAAGCTGGATAGAAATGGAAGGACTAGTGAGAAATTGAAAATATTTGGGGAATAGAGCTGAAAGAGACAGTGATCCATGCCTGTTTACCTGTTTAACTCCAGCCTTGGCTTTATCCTGTCCTAATGGGAGGTTACACACATGCGACTGATTCGTTTCACCCACCCGGGATAGGATTTGGCCGTGGGAGATCTCAATGTTGAAGACAGACTTTGCGATGGCTCATTAAATGAGGAATGACACAGGAAAGCATCCTGCTACTGGCTTTCCCACAGCACCCACTGTTATCTGACATATCTGTCATTTCTGCAAGATAAACTCCACTCGGAGGATTCTCTGAGGAGACCAAATGATACAGAATAGATTCTTGCCTGTCGACCTAGACGATCAAAATCGAGGGCATCGTCGGTAAAGAAGGAACTCATCACAACTGAACTGGTTGATCACGTGTTATGATATCACATCTCATGTAGTGAAATACCGAGAGGGAAACATCCACTTGGTTTTAGTCCCATCGACGTCCCCGTCACAGATACACATGTACCGATTGCGTTAAAGGTGAGGAGAGGTCACACTGTTGGGAGTTTTCTATAGGCCTCTGCAAAGTCCCAGAAATGTAGAGAAAAGGATTTCGAAGATTATTCTGGATAGGAGCGAAAGTAACAAGGCACTTGTAAGACTTTAATATCTGAATATTGATCGGAAACACGAGAGTAGGAGTACATGAGTTGTGTCAGCCTTTGTCCAATGTGTGCAGGAGAGTTTTCGGACTCAGGAGGTACATGGGCCAACAAGAGCTGAGGCCACAATGCATTTAATACTTGGTACTGAACCATAACAGGTGTTACATTTGGTGGTAGTTGAGCACTTTGTTGATAGTATTCAAGTTTGGTAACGTTTACTTTTGCGATGGCAAGGGACTAGTACATACTGCAGGGCAAGAGGTATGGCGGGGGTAAAGGCAATAATGATGCGATGTGGCAAGACTTAGGATGCCTGGGATGTGAATGGAAACTGCAGGTGATGTGCACAATTTACATACGTACCTGTCAGGCAGGGAGAACGAACTTTACTAAATAAGTTGACCCCCTCATCAATACGAAGAATGAGGGTTTTGCAAGGATAAAACGAGAAGGCTTACTTGAGCGCTTGAGAGGTACAAGTTTTCCAGGAGGGACATACAGTGAGAGCTCCGATGAGCCAGCTGGGAACATGAGAACTATTTGGCGGGTTGGATCAACGAATGCCCTATAGATTTCGAATGGTATGTCGAGAATAAAAATAAATTACTTGATTAAGTGTGGAGACAGTGAAGGACAGCAGTGTGCGTAGAGTCCACGAAGATAGGAGAGGCGCAAAATGAATTTTTTCATTAGTACTCACACTGGAAAAGGACAATATTGTCAAGAAAACTACTGGGATACAGGCTATTACACTATACGGGATTAAGGTTCATAAGGAAGAGATGTAAGCAATTCTAGAAAGTGGCAAAATACGGAAGTCCTCGGGCTGGATGGGATTGATCCACGGTTCTTATGGGAAGCAAGGAAGGAAATTGCAGAACCTACAGCACTTATTTTCATGTCGTCATGGTCTACTGGAATAGTGCCAGGAGACTGGAGGATAGCAAGTTCTGTCCCTTCTTCAAGAAGTTGAGAAGAGACAACCCTGGTAAGTGAAGTGCAATAAACCTGACCACGGTTGGAGGTAAAATCTTTGAAAATGATTATTAGAGAAAGGATTTATAATCGTCTAGAAAGGAATAATTTGAGTAGGAACAATCAACATGTTTTTATGGATAGGCGGTTGTGCCTGACAAACTTTGCGGAGGCTTTTGAGAAGGTGAACAGAGAGGTAGAATATGGTAAAGCGGTTGATGTGGTGAGGATGTATTCCAGTAAAGATTTTGACAAGATTACCCGCAATAGTTAATTTCAGAAAATACAGAGGCATGGGATTGAGAGCAATTTAGTGGTTTGTATTAATAATTGGCGAGATAAAAGAAGACAGAGAGTGGTTTTCGGCGGGAAATGTTCATCTTACAGTTCCATTACGAGAAGTGTGTCGCAATGATCTGTTCTGGGGACACTGCTATTTGTCATTTGTATAAATGACCCAAGTGGGGAAGCGGAAGGATTGGTTAGTAAATTTGGTGATGACACTAATTTCCATGGATTTGTGCACAGTACTGAAGAATTTTACAAGTTGCAGAGGGACATGGATAAGCTGCAGAGCTGAGCTGAGAGGTGGCAAATGAAGTTATAATGCAGAAAGGAATGAGTAACAGGAATATAGAGTACTGGGATAATGGTAATATCCTTGGTAGTGTGAATGAACAGAGAGATCTCATCTCCATGTCCATATATTCCTGAGAGTCGCCACCCTGGCTAATGGGTTGTCAAGACGGCATACGGTGTGTTAGCATTTATTGGTAGAGCGATTGAGTTTCGAAGCAATGACGTCCCGCTGCAGCTGTACTAAACTCTGCTGTGGTCACATTTGCTGTATTGCATACAATTCTGGTTGCCAAAATATGGGAAATATGTGGAAACCTTGGCAATGTTTCACAGAATTTGTCCCAGGATGTTGCCTGGTGTGTACGGTATAGTCAGACCTCACAACTCAGGGTTTTCAGTTTTCCCCTGGTTTGTTTAGATTTTAACAAGTGTCTGTTCAGTGCTACTGGGAAGACACTATTATTTATCTGATACAACACACGTCTATTCTATCTCTCCTGGAAGAACTTGTGATTGCAGTAAAGTTTCCTGTTAAGGAGTGTGTTTCTGGATGTTGCAGCAAAACGGAATGGATCTTTGTTAAGTTGTGAGGGATGTTATGTCACTCGTGTTTTCAAATCGTTGTTATTAGAATTTCCATTTCTGTTGTTTGTGTTTCCTGTTGCATAATAACAATGCAGATAAGAATTGATGCAGTCAGATTTCTTTTGATCGTCGGCCAACAAGTAGAGTTCGTTTTGCCTGCTGCTCCAATCCATTGGCATTCATGTTCCTTTTCGATTATGGAGCCCACACCGTGTAATTACGGAGATTCTCGATCCGATGCACAAATTGCGCACTGTGTCGAGCACCCCGACAGAAGAGTGCATAATACATCAGCGACATTGGCTACAATCTCTTTTCTAGCACAGAATCATAGCACCAGACAGTCTAGGAGAGGCCTTTTGGCTTTTGAAGTAGACATCACGAATTGCTAAACGAAATCTACATTAGACCTCCTTGAGTTTTCGCATACTTTAAGTGTAAGGTTGTTTGTATCAGTTCCTTTCCAGGTCGTGCATTCCAGTCCCCACACTATGCTCTGCTAGAAAACGTTTCTATTCAACGTCTCTTCAATTCATCTATCTTTCGATTTGAATTATTCCCCCTTTTAATTGACTCCACAATTGAAGGGAGCAGTTCCTATTTGTTCACTATTTCCTGCTCTCATAAACGTATACACGACATGTCGGTTTTTCCACTTCCATCTTTATTTTAATGAAAACAACCTGAGCATATCCACTGTCCCTTCAAAGATTCCGTTTGGTTGCTGCCTGTTCAAGCCTGTAAAAGCAAATCTTCAAAATTGCCACCGTATCGAATTCAGTCACCGCTCATTGCAGTGTATTTCAGACACTTACTACCTTGTGTGCAAAATTTTCCATCGCAAAGTTCAATTTAATCTTTCCTTTCTTACTTTAAACCTTTACCTACTGGTATGTGGCCCTGGGGAATGACTGTGCCTCATTCACGCCTTTTAATATTTCAAGTACCTCCATCAATTCATTCAGCAGCCTGCAATACTCTCACAGATGCAATCCACGATTGCTCAATCTCTCTTTGTAACTAATTTGATCCGATTCACGCAATGACCTTGGAAACAAATTTTACAACCTCGACAAAACCTCCACATGCTTCATGCTGTGTACCAACCAGAACTGTATACAATCCTCCAGCTGTGGACAAATCAAATGTCTGCACAGCAATGAAGCTTCTGCAGTGAGAAGGCGTTAAATGTACCTTGCCCAGTTTATGATCGCCTACTTATTTCGTTTCACTGTGTTATGCCACTGTTCTGAATGGGAAACAAAATAACGATAATCAGTTCTCGTACGTATCACCAGGTTTTATTCACGTGTCTGAGAATGCAAAGGTTTATGACTTGGAGACATACCATGAAGTGGAGTATTTTCACCTTGACGATCCCATTTATTCCTCTCATCATTAATAAGTCACAATCATGTCCCATTTCAGTATCCTCGGTTCTGACGAAAATAACTTCAATCTGTACAATTGATTCCTCGTAACTGACACCTTTCAGCCCCGGCAATATGCTAGTCATTCTCCTCTGCACCCACCCCACACTAATGCCATCACATCCCAACACGAGTATGGATTCACAAATATTCGCAATATTCCTGCTGTGGTCTAACGAATCTTTGCTATATTTCCAGATGAACAGTTCTCAGCAGCACTACGACTAATTCACTGCAACAATACAAAAGCAGCCGTGCAGGAGGTCAGCGCTTGGAGACCGGGTTCTGTTACAGCCTGTGAGTCGCTGAGGGATGGAGCTTACTCCTGAATTCATCAATACATTTTAAGCCCAGTTCCCCATGTTGCTTATGTTCGGATCACGAGGATGATTCGAAGTAACATGTCTTACGAGGAGAGGTTGAGTACATGAGGTTTGCATTTATTGAGGAAAAGAATAAGGGCGAAGTTGTTTTTTTCTGGACAAACAAGGGGAATCTTCGAGATTTGTCTTTGAAAGGAAGGGAATGTTGGGTAATGTGGAAAAG
>NW_025213175.1:18536-21455 GCF_004010195.1 Chiloscyllium plagiosum
AATGCTACCTCAAAGCAACAGAAGTTAATCAGTAATTTTAATGAAATTTGAATAGAAGCCGATGTGGTATCAGAATGTTGGACAGACATGTAATGCCGAATGAGTGTTCTCATTGCTTTAATAGGGGAACACATGGCAGCCAAGTTGCACATAGTGAGCTCCCATTGTTAGCAACAAGGTAACGGCTTGTTCAATTAAGATGCAAGATCACAGGGATAAATCTCGAGGTCTACAACCAAAAAATGCTTCAGGTTGATGGAGGACCAGATATCGGCTGAATATACACCGATGTAAACTGGTGGACGGCTGAGTTGGAGAGTCAGGTAGGCAAAAACAATGACTGCAGAAGCTGGAAACCAGATTCTAGATGAGAATGGTGCTGGAAAAGCACAGCAGTTCAGGCTGTATCCAAGGAGCAGTAAAATGGAAGTTTCGGGCAAAAAACCCTTTATCAGGAATACAGGCAGAGAGCCTGGAGGGTGGAGAGATAAATGAGAGGAGGGTGGCAGTGGGGGAGAAAGAAGCATAGATTACAAAAGGTGAGTGGGGAAGGGGATGAAGGTGATAGGTCGGGGAGCTTGAGTGGATAGTAGGAAAAGAAGATAGGCAGGTATGACAAGTCATGGGGACAGTGCTAAGCTGGAAGATTGGAACTGGGGTGAGGTGGGGGGAGGGGAAATGAGGAAACTGTTGAAATCCACATTGATGTCTTGGGGTTGAAGGGTTCCGAAGCAGAAGGTGAGGCGTTTTTCCTCCCGGCGTCAGGTGGTAAGAGAGCGGCGGTGAAGGAGACCCACGACCTCCATGTCCTCGGCAGAGTGGGAGGCAGAGTTGAAATGTTGGGCCACAGAGCGGTGTGGTTTATTGGTGCGGGAGTCCCAGAGATTTTCTTTAAATCACACTACTAGGAGGCGTCCAGTCTCACCAATGTAGAGGAGACCGCATCGGGAGCAACTGATACAATAAATGGTATTGGTGGATGTGCCGGTAAGACTTTGATGGATGTGGAAGGCTCCTTTAGGGACTTGGATGGAGGTGATGGAGGGGCTGTGGATGCAGTTTTTGCAATTCTTGCAGTGTCAGGGGAAGGTGTCAAATGGGAGCGTGAGTTGTAGGGCGGGCGTGAACCTGACCAGGTCGTCATGGAGGGAACGGTCTTTGTGGAAGGTGGAAAAGGGTGGAGAGGGAAATATATCCTTGGGCGTGGGGTCCGTTTGGATGAGGCGGAAATGTCGGCGGATGATTTGGATTGTGCGAAGGTTGGTAGGGTTGAAAGTGAGCACCGGGGGCATTCTGTGCTTGTTACGGTTGGAGGGGTGGTGTCTGAGGGCAGAGGTGCGGGATGTGGACGAGATGCGTTGGAGCGCATCTTTAACCACGTGGGAAGGGAAATTATGGTCTCAAAGAAGGAGGCCATCTGGTGTGTTTTGTGGTGCAAATGGTCCTGCTGGGAGCAGAAACGGCGGAGGTTGAGCAATTGGAAATACGGGATGGCATATTTGCAGGAGGTAGGGTGAGAAGAGGTGTAATCCAGGTAGCTGTGGGAGTTGGTGGGTTGGCAAAAAAATGTTGGCGTCAAATCGTTCGTCATTAATGGAGATGGAGAGATACAGAAAGGGGAGGGAGGTGTCCGAGATGGTCCAAGTAAAGATAAGGTCAGGGTGGAATGAGTTATTGAAGTTGTGGAATTGCTGAAACTCCTCGCGGGAGCACGAGCTGGCGCCAATGCAGTCGTCAATGTGGCGGAGGAAGGGCTGAGGAGTGTTGCCGTTGTAATTACGGAAGATGCACTGTTCTACGTGGCCAACAAAGAGGCAGGCATAGCTGGGGCCCATACGGGTCCCCATGTCGGCAGTAAGTGGGAGGATTCGAACGAGAAATTGTTAAGGGTGAGGACCAGTTCTGCCAGTCGAATAAAAGTGTCGGTGGAAAGGTACTATTGGGGACGTCGGGAGACGAAGAAACGTAGTGCTTGGAGACCTTGGTCATGGCGGATGGAGGGTTAGAGGGATTGGATATCCATGGTGAAGATAAGGCGTTGCGGGCCGCGAAAACGGATGTCTTGGAGGAGGTGGAGGGCGCGGGTGGTGTCTCGAACGTATGTGGGGCGTTCCTGGACTAGGCAGGAGCATGCTGAGACAATGAGTCAGCCAGGGTGGTCAGGCTTGTTGAACTTGGGAAGGAGGAAGAACCAGGCAGTGCGGAGTTCCCGGATTATGAGGTTGGAAACTGTAGGTGGGAGATCTCCTGAGGCGATGAGGTTATGTATGGTCTGGGAGATGATGGTTTGCTGATTGGGGGTGGGGTCATGGTCAAGGGAGAAGTAGGAAGAGGTGTCCTCGTGTTGGCATTTGCCTTCAGCGGTGTAAAGGTCAGTGCACCAGACTACCACTGTACCCCCTTTATCTGCTGGCTTGATGGTGAGGTCGGGATTGGAGAAGAGGGATTGGAGGGATGCGTGCTGTGAGGGCGAGATGTTGGATTGGGAGAGGGGGTAGAGAGGTTGAGGCGTTTAATGACCAGGCGGCAGTTGGAAATGAAGAGGTCGAGTGTGGGTAATAGGGTGCACGGGGTGTCCAGGTGGATGGAGTGTGTTGGAGGTAGGCGAAAGGATTCTCGGAAGGTGGGCGTGAGTCCTGATTGTGAAAGTAAGTTCGGAGGTGGAGACGAAGGAAGAAGTGTTCGACGTCACAGAGTGTATTGAATTAATTGATGCGTGGGCAGAGGAGGATGAAGATGAGTCCTTAGCTGAGGACTTATCTTACGTCCTCAGTGAGGGGAGGTCAGGGGGTATGGTGAAAACTCGGCAGTGCTAGGAGCTGCCATATGGTGTGGGTGTGGTGTTGGGAGTGGGTGTGGTGGTGGGGTAATGGGGTGGAGTCATGAGCAGGAGTGGTGTTCCCCTCAGGGTTCTGGGGG
>NW_025213175.1:23592-27233 GCF_004010195.1 Chiloscyllium plagiosum
GTGCAATGGTGCTTACCTGTAGTGTGACATGAACGCAAGGTACCGGTTTCGGCCCTCAGTATAGGTACCACACTTAGCTATCAGTCCCTGCTCAGCCACATTTCGCTGCTGCCTGTCCCGAAGTCCGCCTTGGAGAATGGCCACCCGAAGTTCTGATGTCGAATGCCCTGTACCGCTAAAGTTTTCTCCAACTGGGAGGCAACACCCCTGTTTGTTGATTTGTTGTGTGGTGACCTTTCATCAGTTGCCGTAGCCTGTGCTCGGTTTCACCAATGTACCATGCTTCAGGGCATCCTTGCCTGCAGCGTGTGAGATACACAACGTTGGCTGAGTCACATGAGTAACTGCCACGTACATGGTGGGAGTTGGCACCACGCGTAATGGTGTTGTCCATGTCCACCCCAAACAAGCATTCTCCAAAATATGAAAACTGGGCCTTTTTTGGACTGTGTAAGGAACTCAGAGCATCGGGGAGACTGCAAATACCACAAGAGACTGGAACTGAATACAGAATCCTGGTGCTGTCAGGCAGCATTGCTAAACACTGGGTTCGCATATGCCCCAACGTCCATAACCTTCAATAATGTCACATTTTCATTTATCTAAATTAGATAATAGTCTATCCAATAGTTAAATAAATGCGGACTGACTGCATTGGTTGTAGAATCTAACTTATTAATTGTTTCAGCGTCTGTTGATTAAATGTAAGCTATTAATATTGCTGGTCTGCTACATTATCTTGTTAATTAATCATTGCATCACATTATACTAGCAAGGGTTCTGTGATTATGACTCCATCTTTTGAGTGGTGTAAGCATTTTGGGTGAACAATTTGCTTTTCACCTATTCGCTCTTTGATTAATTCGTGTGGAATTATGAATCCAGTCAGTAATTTGCTTCGTAATTTGTCAGCATTTTAATCAATGATTCTGAAGTTAATTCATTCTCGGATGAGTGAAGGTTGAAAAGTAAATTCTAAGCTGCTCCTTTTGTTAGTTATTCACTTCTGAGACATGAGTGTGAGAGAAGGGAAGGTTTTTCAACAATGCATGACTTTGATGAGGAAAGTGATCTTGTCCAAAGTCGCCAGTGATTGCTCGTTTTATATAGAATCCGAAAGCCAAGCTCACATCATTGCAAAAAAATGAATCAGTTTTTCCTAAAAATATATGGCATCCAGGCATCAGCCTTTATTGGAGATCATAATCTTAACGTTTGACCAGTTTTCTTGAACGTAGTTCAGAAATACAGATGGAAAACTACAAGGAGAAATGGCGAGATGCAGAAACAGTAAGAAAATCTGGAAGGGGCCGAGGCAAAAACCACTCTTGTTACATATACTGAGAACATTAGATGTTTCAACATTGCTGTGTTGCAATGAATGTATGAAGAACGTTTCATTTTCATAACTTGAATGCTGACCACAGCTCCGCATTCAGTACCATTATCATATCCAGACTGATCTCAAAATTCTGAGATAATGCCTCGGCAACACCCTTTGAAACTGGATAAGGAGCTTTCTGACCAAGAGAGCGCAATCAGTGAAGATCGATAGCTGCATCTCCTCCTTCAAAGTGCTCAACATTGGAGCCACCCAACGTTGTGCTGCTCACCCCCTGCGTACTGCCTTTACATCCACAAATGTGCTGCCGAACGGCCGCCATCTCCAGGTTTGCTGATGACACTACGGTGCTAGGAAGGAAATGAAACAAAGATGGGGGTCAGAATAGAGACAACAGACAGAAGGGATTGTAATGTCGTGTAGTGATAACAATCTCTATCTCTATGTTTGTAAAACTAAAGAAATGGCAAATGACTTAAGAAAGAAAGAAGAGAGCATACCCCTATCTGTAACAACTGAGTGGTGCTTGAGAGGATTGAGAGCTTCAAGTTCTTGGTGTGATGATAACCAACCATCTGTCATATACTTCCCACCTGCTTCTTTCTCAGGCGGCTCCAAGAGATTTAGCATTTCCATAACGATCCTCACCAAAGTTTACAAATGCACCATAGAGAACGTACTGTCCTGGTGCACAGCAGCCTGATATGGAGACTGCTCTGCACAAAACCTTATAAAATTACAGAAGTTTGTGTGCGTAGCTGAGACCATCACGGAAGCCAATCTCCCATTCATGGGCTCTATGTAAAATTCCTTTTGCGACGGAAAGACCCATCCCAGTCGGCAATGCTCTCCGACAACCATTTCTGTCAGGAATAAGATACAGAAGGTTGAACACACGCACCAACAGGTTCAAGTACAGCTTCTTCTCTGTTGTTATTAGATCTATGAATGTAGTCTGTAACGACATTTTTTAATCGATGTCAGTTTGTTCGCTGAGCTGGAATGTTCATTTTCAGGCGTTCCATCATCCTACTAGGCAACATCTTCAGTGAGACTCTGGACGAATTACTGCTGATGTTTCCAGCTTTCTATTGACATGATTGAGTTTGTTTTGGTCGGTGATGACATTTCCTGTGGTGATGTCATTTCCTATGATGATTCCATTGCCTATTCCTTTTCTCAAGGAATGGTAAATTGAGTTCAAGTCAATGTGTTTGTCCATAGAGTTCTGGTTGGAACTTCATGCTTCTAGGAATTCTCGGACGTTTCTGGGTTTGGCATTTTCTAGGGTAGATGTGTTGTCCCATTTGAAGTGGTCTTCATCTTTATCTTTATGTAAGGATAATAGTGAGAGAAAGTCATGTGGTTTTGTGGTTGTTGATGTTCATGTATCCTGGTGGCGGGTTTTCTGCCTGTTTGTCCAATGTTGTGTTTGTTACAGTTCTTGCACGGTATTTTGTAAATGACAATAGTTTTGCTTGTTGTCTGTAAATAAATAATTCATTATCAATTTACTTGTTAAATTTACAGTAAGGGAAATTATACTGAACTTACATCACACCACCGTTTACTGAGCATAGCTCGTGAAATTTAGCAAAAGACTTACTTTAGGCCTTATCAGAATTGCATTTATCTCAAGAGATGGAACGCAGCTTTATTTACCAAGACCTCTGGTTTCCTCCATTTTACAGTTACAATCTGCAATGGAAGAAGAAATTAAAATGGGGTAATGCACTACGTTGATTTCTTTACCCTGAACATTTGTGCATTGCTTTTCTTTGGAATCTTGCTTCTATGTTTTCCTGCCAATTTTTTAAAAATGCAGCAGAAATAAAATGGCGATCAATCTACCACAGTTATTTTCATTTATGTGCTGCTTCTGTTACTTTCATGTGGTCAGAAAAAAACAATGAACTTAAGTAAAGTACATAATAGTAATAGGCCTTTTGGCCCTCCAAGCAAATAAGCAAGTTGTTGTGGTTCTGTTCGCCGAGCTGGGAATTTGTGTTGCAGACGTTTCGTCCCCTGTCTGGGTGACATCCTCAGTGCTTGGGAGCCTCCTGTGGAGCGCTTCTGTGATGTTTCCTCCGCCGCTTCGCAGGGGGCACCCAAGCACTGAGGATGTCACCTCGACTGGGGACGAAACGTCTGCAACACAAATTCCCAGCTCGGCGAACAGAACCACAACAACTTGCTTATTTGCTTGGAGGGCCAAAAGGCCTATTACTATTATGTATTTTACTTAAGTTCATTGATTTTTTTCTTACCACATGAAAGTAACAGAAGCAGCACATAAATG
>NW_025213175.1:27901-31087 GCF_004010195.1 Chiloscyllium plagiosum
CTACCAGTAGTTTGCCTTCAATTCCTGGTCCTTTGTATTTGAACCTACTTTTATTTCTGAATATGTATCGTAATTTTGAATCTTGCCAACACACTGTTATTCCGTTTTTTGTTGGACAATCTATAATTTAATTTAACTTGATGTGATTTATTGTCCCGTATAACTGGGAACAGTGAAAAAGATTTGTTTGTGATCAGTTCTAGCAGAGCATAGTAATCAAGGACATGCAAATCATAGGGTGAAAAAAAAATCTGGACAGAGGACGCCATGTAGTTTACGACGCACAAAACTTACACGAAGCAAGATCAACATCTAAAAGCGACACACAAATAATCACAGATCGAATATAGCACATCTTTCTGAAAGGATTGGAAGAAATCCTAACATTCATATTGTCTTATTACATTGTACCAACCAACGGATATAATGCAGTATGAGCACTTATCAAAGAATACAACATAGATCATTATTTTTTACCAGGAGAAAACAAGAATATGAAATCACTTGCCCTGATGTTTATGAACTTACCCCCTATGTGTCAGAGTTTCGGACCATGTAACAAAAGTTACTAAACTTTGCTGTTCGGTGTACTAAGATTTCAGTCAATCAAAACTGTGCCAAATGGAAACAGGTGCAATGGATCACCAAGATCTGAAAGTTGCATTAGTGTATAGCAATCAGGAGACACATTAAATACGATGATCAAGAAAGAATAATCACCTCATGGTTGTGTTAACATCTAATCATCTCATTTATGTATTTCCTGCAGAAAATTCATAAACGCCCTCAAGGATATTTATCAAACAATTCAAGCACTTTTTCTAATAATATATGGCACAGTATTTCACAAAGGAATTGATTTAGAACAAACGTTTTATTTTTTAGAATTCCAGAACTTTCAGATTGTTTATGAATCTGCAGTCAGATTTCTGCTGTCAGAGCAGAAGAAGAATTCTCCGTTCAGCTTCTGCGAGTAAGATTTGGCTTGGAAATTAACAAATCCTGGCAAATAAGTTACATTTCACACATGAACATTATAGTGCAGTTAAATATTATCTTATACAACAAACATTCGAATGATAGTCTTACAAGTAACACCAAAAGCTACAAGTATAGTGCAATAAATACTCTGTAACTGGAAGATTACCGACTACTTCAATTTTACAAGTAGGCTCTGATGTTGTGGAGTCAATAAGTTTTACTTCTGAACGATAGTTATATCTTAAATGCAAACACTTTTATATTGAGCAAACGTCCCATGATAGTACTAATCTGGTTGAATGTCACCGTGTTTAATTAGAGTAAACCGACCAAGAAGACAACCAAATGTGTTGACTCCAAATAATGTTCCATGACTCTCTCGACTGAAGTTCCAAATTCCAGGTGTGAAGCAAAAACTTGGATCAAACACTCACTGCAAAGTGCGATAGAGGGTTACATAACTAAATAATGTCTTGCTGGAAAAGCTGTTCAATCTTTCCAAATTCAAGTATGGAAGAGGAGTCAGCGAAAAACTCGATCTCATATTAAACATTTCGTTTGCCAAATTGAGGGAGTAATCCAGAGGCACTGGGGAAAAATAATCAGTATGGAATGGTTGGATACATTGCATGTGGTGGACAGATTAACATGAGGAAAACAAGAAGACATACAGTGGGAAAGGCAGTAGTGGTGTGCTGACCAGAGATGTGCCCTGAATCTTGAAGATGATCTGAGTACAGGTTTATACAGAAAACTACACCAAAAAACCAAGGATTCCATTTCAATTTCAGTAAGATTACTGGAAGGAGGATAAAAAAGCGCAGTTAAATTTCCAGTAGATAATATTTTAATGGGATACTTTGGAGACTTTTTCTTCAGATGTTCAGCGTCCACCATCAGTTACTTTTCTCTTGATGCTTTGGACTGATTATGAATGTTAACTTTTCCACCACAAACACCAGCACAAACAAAGTCGATACCACAATCCAAGATCTTCCATTCTCTCCATTGGATTGGACATAAAGATCACCCAGGTGCAAGGATAAACATTTTGTTTAATGATCTTTTTTACGCTCAGAGGTAATTCAGCATTCACTGGCATGTCCGTGAGTTCATAGAGTCGCAGGGATATACCGTGCAGAAAGAGACGTTTCGGTCCAACGCATTCATGCCAACAGATATCTTCTATAAATTTCGTCCCATTTGCCAGTATTTGCCGATATCATTCTAAGCCCTTCCTTCTCAGATACACACCCAGACGAAAAAAAAAATCGTGCCTGTTTAACTTATTCACGCTTCTCATGATATCACAAACCTCTGTGTGGTCATGTCTCAGCACCCAACACTCCAGCTTCTGCCTGAAACGGTACAACACTGGCAACATCTTTGGAAGTCATTTCTGAACAATGTCAAGTTTCATAACATCCATCCTAGTGTTGGGCGACTAGAATTTTTGCAGTATTTCATTAATGGCCTAACCAGTAGTCCTTTTCGAAACAATAATGAATCGTGTATTAGGGCCGTGCTTGATATGTTACCTTCAAAGATGGCGTGTTCTGAATCATTGACCAGAGCTGACATACGTTAATATATATATATATATATATATATATATATATATATGTGTATGCCAAGGCAATAAATGGATGGAAATTAGGGATGAGTAATACATTCTTTCTGAAACAACAAGCAAATCTTTCCTTATCATGGCGAAAAAAAAAGACTGTTGGCAAAATTTCAGCAGGGGTCTGAGATGTACCTTGTATAGTTTGCAGAAACTAAATTGGCTCACTATTCGCTTTGAAATATAGGCCACCGCTCTCCTTGCCTTCTCTCTTACCCGATGAACTTGGATCCTTGAACTTGAACATGACATGGGATTTTATTTTTAGTATCATTTGCAGGACGTGTAATTTACTGGCTGGACAGCATTTATTGTTGACACCTAATTCACCTTTAAAACGCGGTAATGAGCATCATTCTTCTATGGCTGTAGGCCACTTCCTGCGGATTGACTCACAATGATATCAGGAGGGAATTCCATGACTTTGACCCAGTGACAGTGACGGAAAAGCAATATACTTGCAATTATTTTTGCTAGATATCTCCGAGCGGATAAGCCCAGCGTGGCATGGGATCAGAATCGGAACGGTAAGTGCAGGGAGTCGGGATAAATGTGAGACTGAGATTGGCATGGCCTAGCGT
>NW_025213176.1:0-4976 GCF_004010195.1 Chiloscyllium plagiosum
AAGTGTGAGGAATGGGAATTTGTGTGAGGTTCAATGACAATTGGATTGGGAATGCGGAATAGTCGTTGATGTGGAGAGAAGTGACCCTGGGAGGCAATGCAAAAGGGAGGTAACTAATTGTGTCAATAGAGAGCAAGGCTCAATGTTGAGTGAGAGCAAGGCTCAATGTTGACTTTTGGGAATTTGAAAGGATGTGACCATTTGGTAGCTCATCGGAAGGCAATGTTCCTCCCCCCAACATTGACTAAAGCTGGAAATCTTCTCTATTGTTCTGCATTTCATTCGTTCTCTATTCCCCGGTATTTAAGCACCTGTATTATCCTGTGTGCAATCCACTCTCTTCCCCAGTGTTTAATTCCCTCCTGATTAATCTGTCTTTCACTTTCTCTCTCTCTCATTATCTGTGCCTGTATTTAAGTGTTGATGAGTATCCTATCTCCTGTATTCACTACCTTGTATTTATTCCGGTTCCTATTAATCTGCATTTGGCTTCCATTACTATTCATTAATCCACCCGATCGCTGTCTTTATTTGATCTTCTCTACTTTCCAGTCGTTAACCCTCTCGTTTCCATTGTAATCAACCCACTCCCTGTTGCTCTCTGTTGAACCCTGTCCCCAAAACATTGCATGTAATCTTCTCACAATTACTCTCCATTTCGCCCGCTGTTTTTAAACTGCACACATGACAATCATTAATCTTCACTCTGTATTCAACCTTCTCCCTATTGCCATCTAATCAGCCCTCTCACTGTTACTTTTGATTTAATCCTCTCCACAACGTACTTAACCCATTCTGTTCCTCTGTATTTAACTTTGCCCCTGCTATCCTGTATTCACCCCTCCTTTTTACTGTCTATTTAATTCTTTTTCCAATACTCTGTGTTAAATCCCCTCCCCTTTCCCCTTCATTGAAAAACACATCACACCCTTGCATTCAACACTCTCCCTACTGCTCTGTATTATATCCTCTCAAGTTCCACAAAGGCAGATAATCCATCATCAGGTCACACAGCGTTTACACTTGCATAGAACATGACACTGACGCAGCTAGCACAAAGGAGGGTCATAGAGTGAGCATTGCCTTTGACACTCCTGTGTACATCTGTTAGCCAGGCCTCCCTGATTGTACCAGGTTATCAGCATCAATCACAGAACTCATCTTCAATGTCATCTATTTGGCTGACCTCATTACACTCTCTACAGCTTCCCCTTTATTATCTCTCCTCCTGTGTCCCTGTCATCAGCACTGTTCCTCTTATTCCTAAGATACTTCTCCCCTATTAATTTCTAATAAATCTTCTCCCTTTTCTATTTTTAATTCTCCCCTTTTCCTGTTTGAGCTCTCTCCCTTTTACTCTCCAGTTAATCCTCGCCTATTGTCTACTTTATCCTCTCCCCATTGTTCTCCTTTGAATCATCTCTCTATTACAGAGTGTAATCGTGTCTATATCTGATTTCAACCCTCTCTATTTCCCCAGTGCACGTTGCTGATTACACTTCACCCAGAATATGTGATTACTCTCTACAATAACCAGAGACTAGATGTCCCAGCTTTATCATTCCCCCAACCGCTAAGACGTGACTATCGCTGCTCTGTGCTGTCGCCTCTCTGGCTTGCGCTGAGATTGCAACTTCATCCCAATGTGCTGGAAAAGCTCAGCACCAGGCCCACATGGTCAGAGAACGTATTGTTGGTTGGAAGAAGAAAAGCACAACTTTAACAAGAACTAATGCAACATTGATGTATGAATAGAAACAGCAACAAAATGCAGCAGGATTTACATACAGACATGAACATTTCTAATATACAACATTATTTAGATAAAAATATCTTCAATACTCACAATATTTAAGTTCCAATGCACAATAATATTACATGTAAACACAATCAGCTCTAATACGCAACTATATTTGTACAGACGGAAACAGCTCCATTTTGTATATTATACATGAAAAACATGACATAATGGGTATATGAAGGACTTGCAGGAAGGAAATTAATGCACTGTTTCCAACTTTGCAGATGAAACAAAAATATTTGGGAAGGCAAGGTTGCATGTGCTTTCTTAGGTATGGCATTAGTGGTGGACTTCTTGAAGGAGATTGGGTCTTCACCTTGTTGGAGGGAGAGGTTTAAGATGTCAGTGAATACCTCCACCAGTTGGCCCATACAGGACCAAAGTGCATGGCCAGGGACTTCATCCAAGCCTGTCACTTTCCTTGGTTTGACTCTCAGCAAGACTGTGCTGACGTGTGCGGTAGTGATCGAGGGAAAATGTGTGACAGGGGCTGTTGGGGCAGGTGTCACTGCGCCACTGGCTTTCTGCTCAAACCGAGCAGAGAAAGGACTGATCATTGTCGGAGAGGGCTGTAGAGACCAGGACATTGAGTGTGTGTGATGGTGCTGCTTCCTTACCAAGGTTGTGTTGTTTTTGTTTTTTTCTTAGAGTATTTGTAAATGCAACGGTTCTGTGGTGTCCAGTTTGGATGGGATTTTGGGCCAATTTTATGATAGCTAACAGACACTGCCTCAGGCATAAAACTTGTAAGTGTAAAAAACATCAATGATAGGGGAGTGGCCAATTCTCCCTGTTTAGCTTTTGTCTGATCTGGTTTCGTTTGTTTTGGTGTTATCAAACAGTCAGATTTTCAGACTACTGGTAAAAGGAATGGCGACACGGAAGAATTAGTTCCATGTTGAATCTCTCTCTGACATCTCTCCTGTAAGACTCTGTGTTTGATTTTACCCGTTTTGACATGTGTGTTTATGGGGATTTTTTCAGTATTTTGAAACATTTATTAATTTGAGATAGTCTGTTGGGCTTTCGGATAGGTTGTTAGGCTGTATTCTGTTCTCTTTTGTTTGTGTTATATTCGGCACTCTGTAAATAAGTTGTTATATTTCAAAGCGAGGAATCTTGACAAGCTCCATCACTCTTGGAATATTCACATTACACCTGCTCAAAACAAGTTATCTCAGAAAAGTTGGGGTCTGGCCTACCATCTTGAAATGTTGTGAGAGGGTCTGATTTGGCCTATAACAAATGTATTAAAAATAGAGGTATAATAGTTCCTGATTGGTCAGGGAATCCAAAGTTATGAGGAAATGGCAGGTGAATCGAACTGAAAAACAGATCCTTCATGATCAAATGCCAGAGCGATTCGATGGAATGAATGGCCAAATTACACTCCCACACTGTAAGGAGTAATGATTCAATATGTAACAACAATTATTTATGAACACAAACAGCTCCAATATTGCATCTTGGTTAAAAGTGGACGGAATAATTGCCTTTCATTGAACATTCCCCTGTCTTGCTTCGTTAGGCTTAGATCCTTGAAGTGAAGTAACAGTTCAGCTATCAGTGTACAGGAGCTACTGATACTAATATTTAGATATTTTCCACCTTGCCAGAAATGTGGCATTGAGTGCAATCTATGCAGCTTGACCTACTCTCGGATCGAATTGTCGTTTTCCAAGACAGGGAGTTTCATGATCAGATAAAGACAGAACCACAACCAGAGGGTGACAGAAACACACTTCGACTCTCTCTCACACACACATATATGAAGAAACACCCACACACCCTCACAAACACAGATATCAGAGCAAATCTGCACACACACACGTATACATACATATGTATGCACACATACAAATGTAGACAAATTTACAGAGAAAGCAACACACCCATGTAAATGCCGAACACACACACACACACACACACACACACACACACACACACACACACACACACACACACACACACACACACACACACACACACACACATATAGTCATACTGAGATATAGGATCACATCTCTACACTGACACAGAATAACAGCCACATCCCCACACATACAGATGTAAACGAACATAGAGTAAGAGACATTACGCACCAACCCACAAGAACTGACAAAAAGTTCTTATGCACACACAAGCACATTCAAACACAGTTACTGAACAACCACATAGAAAATATATAGACAGAGAGCGAGACTCAGAAACAAAGAGAGTCACATCGATATAGAGAAATGTGTTCACACATTTCAGTTTGACTGTGTTATTGTGCATCTGTCCATGTGTGTGGGTTGCATGTGTGTACGCTTATGTGTGTTGTTTTTGTTGGTTAGCATGTTCTTATGTCTCATTTTGACTGTATTTCTCTGCATGGGTGTGATTCTGCGTCTACGTGTATGTTTGCGTGTGAGGGTGTGGGCAGAGAAAGATCTTGATACACAGACAGACGGCAAAACACTGTCTGAACAACACACTCATCTGCTTAAACATGATCACAACTAGACAGAGACACACCCCGGATTCCCACAATAAAACACTGACACTCAGAGAAGCACACACATCGAATAACAGAACCATCATGACATGCTGACAGTAACAGACACACACACACACCCAAAACCACACAGTCGTAGAACTGTAACTCCACAACAGCATACACACAGGCACAAACACAACATATGCACATTACACAGGCATAGTAATATACACTGACATAAAACACCTTCATGAAAACACTCATACAAGACTAAATAACATTTCCAAGTACATAAACACGTGAATTGCCAGTTACCAAAGTACTTCCCAATATGCACAAAGCGAAACCCACCCATCCACCCATACACACACACAGATGCATAAACACAGTCATAATGTGTCACACTCAGGGACGACAAAAACCAAAGGGCACTCACACACAGAGTGAGATCCACACAAAGTCAATGAAGCCGCTCCCACACAGAGAGATACACGGAGATCCTCACACACTGAAAGGGCACGCATGAAACACACTTCACGCACAGCCACAGTGACAGGAATGGGAGATGATCAAACTCCGGCAGATGTAGTTACATTAATGTGTCAACATATTGCTAGCTGTGTCTGTGCACTTGGAGTTCGGAAATTCACTGCCTTGGAAAAGATCAGGAAATGAAGGGGTCAGGACTGGATTTGA
>NW_025213176.1:5274-11936 GCF_004010195.1 Chiloscyllium plagiosum
GAGAGAGTCTGACAATCATCATGGTGCAGCACCGTTTCGCCTCCCCCCCTCCCCCATGCAGGGGGAAGGCAGAGACACCTCGTGCCAGTCTTAAACATTCATCCACAGGGCAGTCTGTGAAAACCAAGTGTTCCAGGTGAACCCATCACTCATAGCCAGTCGGTCATTTCGAATCGCTCTTCCAAACTCTCTCAATCGTATTTCCATCATAAGTAAAGAATTTACATGACCAGTTGCGTTCTGAGCTTCGTTCTGAATGTGGGCAGAGGAGGTGCATAAAATAATGTGTTCGTGCTGCAGCTCAAATCCTTCAGCATTTCTGCCGCCAGGAAAAGTGAGTTTTCCTCCAACGATACGTTGCTTTAATGCTAAAGTATAAGATGCTTGTACCGTGCACAAACCACTGAAGTATGAAGCTGATGTATATAGTGAGGAGAGAAATCATTGACTTCCTCCGGCTCCCCATCTCTGTATCATTGTGACCCTCTCCCTTTCTCTGACCCCTCAGGCTCTTGTGGACTCTACTGGCTACTAAAATTTACCTGACCGTCAGAGTATTCATGAACAGAATTAACAGGAATGCGATGCAAGTGATTAAAATAATATCAAACCAGTTAAATCTCAGCCATCTGGGATCAATAAAATAACTTGTCTCTGCCCAGCAGAACCTCGGAACATTGTCAATTATCCTCCTAGGTTCCAACCAAAAATAGAATGGAATGATTTTTGACCAGTGCAGAATGACAGTTGCAGCTAAAAGCACAGCCAAGGCTTTCTTTGTCCAATATTTACTCGTCAGTTTCCAGCAGCAAATGGTAGCAGAACGATCAAAAGAAAAAAGGACGGTCTTTGGCTACATGCATCAGGACAGAAGCAGCACTGCATACAGAGCCGAGGAAGAGGAAGCACCCGGTGTCGTAATGGTCTGTGAATCGCTACAGCATGCTGTTAGTGAGAATGAACAGTGATTCTGACATTGTCATCGTCAACAGACAGCGGGTTGTGCAGTTTGAAAGACCACACTTTTTCTGCGAAAGAACCAAAATCAGCAGCAAATTAACTGAAAGAGACAGAATGTAAAGTGCAAATCGGAAGTCACTGATCAAGCATTCGCCATTTCTGTCCAAAGCGCATTGGAAGATCTTGAAAACTAAATTGGACAGGCATTTGACAGGTGCCAAAAGTGCATACATTTTAATGTAAATATAAAAAGGCTTGGAAGTAATTTGAAGAAACGGCTTTCACTCAGAGAGTGGTGTTGTTATGATAATTCAGTGCCTGGGAGGGTTGAGGTAGGAAACCTCACAACTTTTAACAACTACCTGGGAAGAGACCATATTTTTTCGAGATTTCATAACACCAACTTGACGGACTGACAGACTTCTTCGCTACAGTCGGGTTCCACAATTCTAAGAATTATTTCTGGGAAGTAGATTAGGAAGTGAAACATTTTAATAAACTTAATAAAAGGGCTTTGGATACCAGAAGTATTAAAAAGAAACAGAAATGGTGCAGGAGGGAGGGTTTTGGATTCTTGGATAATTGGGGCTCTTTCTGAGGTCGGTGGGACCTCTACAATCAGGATGGTCTTCATCTGAACCAGAAGGGTACCAATATCCTTGGGGCGGAGGGGGTGTGTGGAATTCGCTAAGGCTACTGGGGTGGGTTTAAAATAATTCAGCAGGAGGATGGGAACCAAAACTGTAGTTCGAGTATAGAAAAGGTTGAGAGTAGGGACGTCCGAAATCAAGTTTCAGGGACGCAAGATGGCACCAGCCATCAAGACGATAGTTTGAAGTGTATCTACTTCAACGCCAGGAACAACAGGAATAAGGTGGATGAACTTGCAGCATGGCTTGGCACCTTGGACTTCGATATGGTGGCCATTTCGGAAACATGTATAGAGCAGGATTTTATTGATCCCAGATGACTGAGATTTAACTGGTTTGATATCATTTTAATCACTTGCATTGCATTCCTGTTAATTCTGTTCTTGAATACTCTGACAGTCAGGTACATTTTAGTAGTCAGTAGAGTCCACAAGAGCCTGAGGGGTCAGAGGAAGGGAGAGAGTCATAATGACACAGAGATGGAGAACCGGAGGAAGTCAGTGATTTCCCTCCTCACTATATCAGCTTCATACTTCTGTGGTTCGCGAACGGTATAAACATCTTATACTTTAGCATTAAAGCAACGTATTGTTGGAGGAAAACTCACGCTCTACAGGATATTGGTTAGGCCACTCTTGGAATATTGAGTGCAATTCTGGTCTCCTTCCTACTGAAAAGATGTTGTGAAACTTGAAAGGGTTCATAAAAGATTTACAAGGATATTGCCAGGGTTTGGGAATTTGAAATATAGAGAGAGGCTGAACAGGCTGGGGCTGTTTTCCCTAGAGTGGCGGAGGCTGAGGGGTGACCGTATAGAGGTTTACAAAATTATGAGGGGCATGGATAGGGTAAACAGACAATGTCTTTTCCCTGGGGTAGTGGAGTCCAGAACGAGAGGGCATAGTTTTGGGGTGAGAGGGGATAGATATAAAAGAGACCTGAGGGACAACTTTTTCACGCAGAGAGTGGTATGTGTATGGAATGAGCTGCCAGAGGAAGTGGTGGAGGCTGGTACAATTGCAAGATTTAAGAGGCATTCGGATAGGTATATAAATAGGAATGGTTTGGAGGGATATGGGGCAGGTGCTGGCAGGTGGGAACCGATTGGGTTGGGATATCTAGTCGGATTTGACTGGTTGTTCCGAAGGGTTTCTTTCCATACTGTACGTCTCCAGGACTCTATGATTCTACAGGTGACCATCATTACACTAAACACACACAGAGACATTCCTACACACACAGACATGCACACACACACACACTCCTATACACACGGACACACAACTACACAGACACGCACACAGACACGCACAAGAACATCAAATTTGCTTTTGTGAGTTCAGTTTTTTTGTTTATTATCAATTTTGCTTCTCGTAGTCGTTCAAAGAACTCTGCAAACTGTGCTATGTGTTCTTTCCAGGAAGTTCGAAAGTTCACAACAGCGTCCAAATGGACTGCACAGTGTGTTAACTCAGCGACAACTCTGTTTATGAGTCTTTTGAATGCAGCTGGTGCGTTCTTCATTCTAAAGGACATCACATTAAATTTAAATAGGCCATTTGGGGATACAAACGTGGAAATTTAGTTCACCGTATCTGATAAAGGTATCACCTAGTAACCACGCAATAAGTCCATCATGGTGATGTAATTGGCTTTCAGACATTCTCGAGAGAGACCTCCAAAGTCAGTATTCGGTACAAATCCGATTTTTAACGGCGTTGACGTTCCAATAATCTAAGCAGAATCGTTGAATATGGTCTGGTGTAGGAACAAACATGATCAGTGAATGACAATTGCTCTGGCTCAGTTCAATGGTACCCTTGGCCTCCATCTCTTTCAGGACCTGTGTGACTTTGAAAGGATTAATCCAATGGGGGTCTTGCTTTATTGGAGCTGTTTTTCCTACGATAGTTCATGTATAATAGCATTAGTCCTCCTCATCTGATTCTTACAAATGTCTTTATACTGCCGTAACAAACCTTTCAGCTGTGTTCTATGTTCATAAGGCAGATAGTTTCCTAACCTAGCCCACTCCTCAAGGCCTTCTTCATTTTAAAATGTATTTTGAGGCGCATTAAAATCCTCACCATCTGGATTTGATTCCTCGCTTTGCAGGGCAGTAACTAACACATTTATCTAATTTTTTTCTCTCCAGTACAATACAGTTTCAACATATTCACATGACATACCTGACAACTTTATTTCTATCTGGTATCTTTACTAGATATTTCTCTTGAGTCAACTTTTTCTCAGTTTGATAGCAACCACTAAACCTGGTTTGGCGGCATCTCCTATCACTGGCAATAGTACGAAAATGTCATCCCCTGGCAAATGTCTGATGTCAGAGCTTAAATCTGCCACCTGCTTCATTTTATGCTGTGCGCAGTTTTGGTCCTCTTTAGCTAACTCAGCAACTTGATTTAATCTCTTCCTCACACCCGATAAATAAACTAGTGTGAGATTTACAAATTTCAATTTTACTTTAGTGAATTTCAAAGACCCTCTCAATTCATGCCCGAATATTTAATCGAATGGAGTGAACTAAGTACATTCGTGTTGGGGCATCTCTAATGGTAAATAATATGGATGGGATACCATTATCCCAGTCATTCGGGTATTCATGACAGTATGTTCCCAACATGGTATTCAAGATCTGATGCCACCTTTTTCAAACTCCCTGGAATTCAGGATGATACGCACTTGATTTAAAGTGCTGTTTCCCTCAGCTCTCCAGAACCTCCTTAAATAGCTTAGCAGTAAAATTTGACCTTGCTCCAACTGAATATCTTTGGTTAGCCCATACTACACTTCATGCCTTGATACTCCGTAATGGATTGAATCCAGAAATCTGGTAGACACATCCGTTATGGTAACAAGATCTGGTTCCCACTTTTACTTCTCGGAAGAGGATCTACACAAACATTTATAACCCGTGTGAAATGTTTTTCAGATCCGGGAGTTGGCAACAAACATGCTAGTTTTACTACCACCTATGGCGTAGCTGATATTTAGCATGTGTGACACATCTGGCAAATGTTAACCACATCCTTGTTCGTTCCTGGCCAATCAAAATATTTCTGTAGCTTAATCTGAGTCTTTCGTACCCCTCGGTGTCCTCCTACAAGTAGTTAATGTGCTACCCATAAGACCGCCTGTCTCTTTGCCATTGGCAACACAATTCGATGCTCTTCGGCCCATTTCTCCTCTGCCCTAACCTGCAGAGGAGGTTGTCTCCATTTCTGTGTCAGGA
This sequence comes from Chiloscyllium plagiosum, assembly GCF_004010195.1. Taxonomy (NCBI): domain Eukaryota; kingdom Metazoa; phylum Chordata; class Chondrichthyes; order Orectolobiformes; family Hemiscylliidae; genus Chiloscyllium; species Chiloscyllium plagiosum. The sequence continues at coordinate 10,135 of NW_025213176.1, forward strand.
TTCTATCTTTCAGATGATAACCCTCAGGAATAGTCGCTGCCTCCGTTTCGGGATACGCATCTACATATATATGTTTTATCGTTTTGTCTTTCTGTTGCAAGTCCCTTCTCCTTTCAGAACCAAACACCTCTGGCTGACCCTCTGCCTGTTCAGGATTTTCCTGCAACATGACATAAAACAGAGTGTAGGCTAACTGAACTTCAACTACTTCAACCTTGTCTTTAGATTTAGCTTCGTGCTGTGACTTATGATGATGGGATCTTGTTATTCCACAGTCTGGGAAAATATCAGGATATTTCTATTTTAACTCCTCGGTTTCTTGGAATTCCTTTGGCTTTTCCACAACAGGGGTGTCACTCTCACCTTGAACCCTGCTAAATCGTTCCCAAGAACAAACTGATTTCCTGGAACTGACCGTCTATCAATCACTCCCAATGCTACTTCATGAATTTGCACTCCAACCTAATCTGACATAGGGCAACACTAAATTCTGTCCGTCTATCCCATCCTTTTTCTACACTTTCGGCTAAAAAGGTCAGAAAAAATGCAAATTCCCTCATCTCTTACTACAAACGACTGGTTAGTTCCTGTATCTCTCAAAATTATAATTTCTTACCCTTCACCCTCCGTTATTTATGAGTAAATGTTATCCACAGAGGTGAATTCTTTACAGAGATAAGGTGCTAACTCCAACCAAGTCCCTGCCTAGGCTTTGCACTCTCTTGCTCCTCCTTAGCTATTCTTGGTGTCTCCTTTGCTACCTTCACTGACGCCACTGGCTTAGCTTATTTATAACCACATCTTTTCCCACAGTGCCTTTCTTCATGACCAGCCCTGTGACTTTACGTGTTCTTCCTTCTGGCAGTGTAAATACCGTTTCCACTTGCCCCACTGATACCACTGGCACTTTAATTGTCTGTATCCCTCTCCCTACAGTGAAAACACCTGAGGCCTTACACCACCTTTCCACTCTCTTGGGCTTCTTTTTGTAACCCTTGGAAAAGTCTTACCAGTGTTCCCTACTCTTTGTTAGTGCAAGATCTCCCCTTGTCCCAACTTTCATCCCCCACAGGATGAAACTCTGGCCGAACGCTTGTCGTGTGCACCAGCAAGTATTCAACTGCTAATTTACTACCAATCTCAATTCCCGAACGTTTTGTTCCTCCACGTGAATTCTTATGATCTCTGGAAATTATTTATTTTTAAAGACCTCCAGCAGAATCACCTCCTTTTTAGTCTCATCGGTTCTATCTGTCTTTAAAGCATGCACCGATCTACCTAAATGTCTATGTTTATGTCTTTCAAACTCAACATAAGTCCGACCTGTTTCCTCCTTTACGTTTCTGAACCGCTATCTATATGCTTGTGGCACCAATTCACATATACTTAAAATAGCCTGTTTAACCTCTTCAGAATCTCTTGACCCCTTGTTTGACAGTGCAGCAAATACCTCACTAGCTCTGCCTACCAATTTAGTCTGAAATAGCATTACCCATGAATTCTCCGACCACTTCATCTGCCGAGACAATTTTCCAAATAAAATAAAGAAGGCTTCAATATCTTTCTCTGTAAAATGTGACAGAGTTTTGACATATTTATATATATCACTACCTTCTCTTTTGATCTCCATCCTGTTAACCTGACTTTGTTGACTAAGTTGCAACTTCTAAAGTTCAAATCTCTCTCTTTTTCCTCAGCTAAGAACCTTCTCTCTCTTTCTTTTTCCTGTCTCTCTCCTTCTTTCTCTTCTCTCTCCTTTTCTTCTACCTCTCTTTGCTCAGCCAAGAATCTTCTCTCTCTCT
>NW_025213176.1:30063-31087 GCF_004010195.1 Chiloscyllium plagiosum
CTATCAACTCTTATAACTTAATCTTGCTTTAAAACCCTGCCCCCTGTGTATTAGAGTCATAGAGTTAGAGAGTCATACAGCATGGTAACAGACCTTCTGTCCAACCAGTCATACTGACCTTGTTCCCAAACTTAACCAGTCCTACCCACCTGCACTTGGGCCATTTCTCTCCAAACCTTTCCTATTCATGAACTTATCCAAATGTCTTTTAAATGTTGTAACTGTATCCATCACTTTCTCTGGCGACTGATTAAACACACAAACCAACTTCTGGTTGCCCTTCATAACCTTTCTAAATCTTTCTTTTCTTACCTTAAAAATATGCCCCCAATTTTGAACTCCCACACCCTAAGGAAAAGACCCTTGTTACTCACTTTATCCATGCCCTCATGATTTTACAAACTTTTAAAAGCTCACCCGTCAACATTTTGTGCTCCAGTGAAAGAAGTCCCAGTCCTTCTAATTTATTTTTATGCCTCAAACCCTTGATTCCTGATGACATCTTGGTAAATCTCCTCTGAACTCTCTCCAATTTAATATTATCCTTCCTATTCTTGAAAGGGGAAAATACAAATAATGCTTCTCCCCAGAGTGCTGTCTTTTTTTTTTAACCATTATGTTCAGAGTCTGAGATACGGCTCAGATAGTCAGTTTATTGAATATTTTCTCGGATTGAAATGTCTTTGACACCTTGTCAGACGTGACATTCTAGAGTTTCCCTCTCTTTTTCCAGGCAGCCACAAAATTTGCATCTGTGTCAACCTTTGGTTCCATGTTCTTTTTTAGTTGAAAAATAAACTTATGTTGTTATTAAAAATTGACATTTCCCTAGACGACCTAGGGTTATGATCCATACTCATGGCAATAACATTTTCCTTGGCATCACTCAGCTGACTTCCTATTCCTGATGAAGGGCTTTTGCCCAAAACGTTGATTCTCCTGTTCCTCGGATGCTGCCTGACCTGCTGGTGCTTTCCAGCACCACACTCTTGACTCTGATCTCCAGCATCTGCAGTCCTCACTT
>NW_025213177.1:0-681 GCF_004010195.1 Chiloscyllium plagiosum
CTGCTGGTCTCCACGAGGGGGGATGTGTACAGTCATCTTGTGCTAGGAGGAGGAGTTGGTGTGAGTTTCCAATCTGAACTGACAGTGACGGATTTTATAAACTTGTATTACAGGACACGACAGGTGGACATTCAGATGGGCATCTTAGTAACTGTAACGTCAACCTCTGAAAGAATTATTCAATTCACCAGGACCTGGATGTTCACATTGAGAGAGAGTGTTGTGTTCCAGCTCATTTCCACTTGCTGCATAAAAGTTATCCTTTGAATCATCCCATTCTCTGAGTTGGTCTTCCCCCAAATCTTCAATATGTGTCCTGTAAATCCTTTTATGATGAGGTGACGAGTGTTAAGTTTATCATCTTGATGTATATGTCTTGTGAAACTCTCTATCACAGCTCCGCTCAATTTTCTTTGCGACAAGGAGAACGATCTCAGTTTCCCCAAACCTGTGTTTCCCAAATGTCTGTTTGCTGTCTATAAGGCACACCTCAGGGTTGTGTTGGAACAGTCTCCACTTGCCTGCATCAGTGCGGTCCCCAACAATATTAAAGAAAGTGAACATCCTCCAGGATAAAGCACTGTGCCTGAGTGGTGTCCCATCCACCAACTTCAGCAATCTCTCTTTCCACCCCCTAGGCACAGTGGCATCACTGTGTAAAAGGGAAAGTCAGCATTGTCC
>NW_025213177.1:1435-7209 GCF_004010195.1 Chiloscyllium plagiosum
ACCTGCCTCTACTTGGTCCACACCCATACAATAATGTAGCTGCCCCAAATGTCTCTCATAGAATTCCATGCCCATACTCTACATCCACCTTTGACTAATTCACCCAACGTACACATCCCTGAACACTCGGTGCAATTTACTATGGCCAATTCACGTAGCCTGCAGATGCTTAGACTATGGGAGGAAACTGACACCTGGAAGAAACCCATGCAGACACTAGGAGAACATACAAGCCCCACAGAGACAGTTGCCCCAGGCTGGAATCGGCCCCAGGCTGTGAGGGAGCAGTGCTAGCCACTGTGCCACCCTGAAATTGTAATTGTACTCACAGCCACCACTTCCTCTGGAAGTTCATTCCATATATGAACCACTGTCTGTGCAAAAGCTTTTTAAAAAAATTCTTAACATCTTTGATCGCGCCTCCTCCTGGAAAGGACGCGTGCTATTCACATTACATAGAATATGGAACATAGAAAAATACAGAGCAGTACAGGCCCTTTGGCACTCGATGTTGCGCCGATCCAAACCCATCTAACCTACACTAGCCCACTATCCTCAATATGCCTATCCAATGCCCGTTAAAATGCCCATAAAGAGGCCCTACTGGCAGGGCATTCCATGAACTCACGACTCGCTGAGTAAAGAATCTACCCCTAGCATCTGTCCTATACCTACCACCCCTTAATTTAAAGCTATGCCCCCTCGTAATAGCTGACTCCATATGTGGTAAAAGGTTCTCATGGTCAACCCTATCTAAACCCCTAAACATCTCGAACACCTCTATCAAGTCACCCCTAAACCTTTCTCGAATGAAAACAGCCCCAAGTGCCTCAGCCATTCCTCATACGATCTTCCTACCATACCAGGCAACATCCTGGTAAACCTCCTCTGCACCCATTCCAGTGCCTCTACATCCTTCCTGTAGTATGGCGACCACAACTGCACACAATACTCCAGATACGGCCGGACCAGAGCCTTATACAACTGCAACATGACCTCAGGACTCCGGAACTCAATTCCTCTACCAATAAAAGCCAGTACGCAGTATGCTTTCTTCACATGATTCTTTACCTGGGTGGCAACTTTCATCTACACTACCAAGTATCTGACCATTAGCCCAGTACCCCATCTTCTTGTTACTCTTCCCAAAGTGAAGCACTTTACACTTACCGACATTGAACTTCATTTGCCACCATTCTGCCAGCTCTGCAGCTTATCTATATACCGCTGTAACCTGCCACATCCTTCCTCACTGTCAACAACTCCACCGACTTTCGTATCATCAGCAAACTTGCTCACCCAACCTTCTAGCCCCTCCTCCAGGTCATTTATAAAAATGACAAACAGCAATGGTCCCAAAACAGATCCTTACGGAACACCGCTCGTAACTGCACTCCAAGATGAACCTTTACTATCAACTACTACCCTCTGTCTTCTTCCAGCCAGCCAATTCCTAATCCAAACCTCCAACTCACCCTCATTGCCATACCTCCGTATTTGTTGCAGTAGCCTACCATGGGGAACCTTATCAACCGCCTTACTAAAATCCATATTCACCACATATACCGCTTTACCCTCGTCCACCTCCTTAGTCACCTTCTCAAAGAATTCAATAAGGTTTGTGAGGCACGACCTGCCCTTCACAAAACCATGCTGACTATCCTTGATCACATTATTCCTATCCAGATGTTCAGACATCCTATCCCTTACAATTCTCTAAGACTTTGCCCACAACAGAAGTGAGACTCACCGGCTTATAGTTACTAGAGTTATCCCTACTCACCTTCTTGAACAAGAGAACCACAATTGCTATCCTCCAGTCTTCTGGCACTATTCCTGTAGACAACGAGGACATAAAAATCAAGGCCAATGGTTCTGCAATCTCCTCCCTTGCTTCCCAGAGAATCCTAGGATAAATGCCATCAGGCCCAGGGGACTTATCTATTTTCACCCTTTCCAGAATTTCCAACACCTCTTCCCTACATACCTCAAAGCCATCCATTCTAATTAATTCTAACTCAGTACTCACATTGACAACAATGTCCTGTTCCTGAGAGAATACTGACGAAAAGTATTCATTCAGTGTCTCCCCAATCTCTTCAGCCTCCACACGCAACTTCCCACTACTATCCTTGACTGGACCTATTCCTACCCTAGTCATTCTTTTATTCCTAACACACCTATAGAAAGCCTTAGGGTTTTCCCTAATCCTACCAACTAAGGACCTTTCATGTACCCTCCTTGCTGCTCTTAGCTCTCTCTTCAGATCCTTCCTGGCTACCTTATAACACTCAATCGCCCCAATTGAACCTTCACACCTCATCTTTACATAGGCCGCCCTCTTCCATCTAACAAGGGATTCCAATTCGTTATTAAACCACGGCTCCCTCACACGACCCTTTCCTCCCTGCCTGACGGGCACATACTTATCAAGGACACTCAATAGTTGCTCCTGGAATAAGCTCCACATATCAATTACACCCTTGCCTTGAAGCTTACTTTTCCAAGCCACACAGCCTAAGTCATGCCTCACCTATCCTTGACTGGACCTATTCCTACCCTAGTCATTCTTTTATTCCTAACATACCTATAGAAAGCCTTAGGGTTTTCCCTAATCCTATCTACTAAGGACCTTTCATGTCCCCTCCTTGCTGCTTTTAGCTCTCTCTTCAGGTCCTTCCTGGCTACCCTATAACTCTCAATCGCCCCAATTGAACCTTCATGTCTCATCTTGAGATAGGCCGCCCTCTTCCATTTAACAAGGGATTCCAATTCCTTATTAAACCACGGCTCCCTCGCACGACCCTTTCCTCCCTGCCTGACAGGTACATAATTATCAAGGACACTCAATAGTTGCCCCTTGGACAAGTTCCACATATCATTTACACTCTTGCCTTGGAGTCTACTTTTCCAAGCCACACATCCTAAGTCATGCCTCACCGCATCATAATTTCCCTGCCCCCATCTATAACTCTTGCCCTGTAGTGCACACTTATCCCTCTCCATCACTAGAGTGAAAGTCTCCGAATTGTGGTCACTGTCCCCAAAGTGCTCACCTACCTCTAATTCTAACACCTGGCCTGGTTCGTTACCCAGAACCAAATCCAGTATGGCCTCACCTCTTGTTGGCCTGTCTACATATTGTGTCAGGAAACTCTCCTGCACACATTGAACAAACACTGTCCCATCTAACGAACTTGAGCTATAGCTTTCCCCATCAATATCAGGAAAGTTAAAGTCCCCCATAACAACCACCCTATTACTTTCACTCTTCTCTTGAATCATCCTCGCAATCGTTTCTTCTACGTTTCTAGGACTATTGGGAGGCCTGTAAAATACTCCTAACAGGGTGACCTCACCTTTCCTATTCCTAACCTCAGCCCAAACTACCTCGGATGGCAAGTCCTCATCCATCGTCCTTTCCACCTCTGTAATACTATCTTTGACAAGCAATGCCACACCTCCCCCTCTTTTACCCCCCCCTCTGCCCCTACTCAAACATTTAAATCCTGGAACCTGCACCAGCCAATCCTGTCCCTGTTCTAGCCATGTCTCCGTAATAGCCACAACATCGAAGTCCCAGGTACCAACCCACGCTGCAAGTTCACCTACCTTATTTCGTATACTTCTTGCATTGAAGTATACACACTTCAAGCCACTTCCCTGTTTACAGGCACCCTCCTTGGAAATTGATGCCATGTTCCTCACCTCCCTACACTCCAGGCCCTGCATCCTGTAGCTACAATCTGGGTTCCCATGCCCCTGCAGAGTTAGTTTAAACTCCCCCCAAGAGCACTAGCAAACCTCCCACCAAGGGTACTGGTGCCCCTCAGGTTCAGGTGTAGACCATCCTGTTTATAGAGGTCCCACCTTCCCCAGAAAGAACCCCAGTTATCCAAAAACTGGAATCCCTCCCTCCTGCACCATCCCTGTTGCCACGCATTTAAGTGTTCTCTTTCCCTATTCCTCGGATCTCTATCACGTGGCACGGGTAACAAACCAGAGACAACAACTCTGTTCGTTCTAACTTTGAGCTTCCAACCTAGCTCCCTGAAAGCCTGTCTAAGATCCTCGGCACTCCTCCTACCTATGTCGTTGGTGCCAATGTGGACCACGACTTCGGGTTGCTCCCCCTCCCCCTCCAGGACCCGGAAAACACGATCAGAGATGTCACGTACCCTTGCACCTGGGAGGCAACCTACCAAACGTGAGTCTCTCTCGTTCCTACAAAACCGTCTATCTGTGCCCCGAACTATCGAGTCCCCAATTATTATTGCTCTGCTCTTCTCCACCCTTCCCTTCTGAGTAATGGGGACAGGCTCCGTGCCAGAGGCCTGAGCCCCATTGCTTACCCCTGGTAAGTCGTCCCCCCCACAAGTATCCAAAACGGTATACTTGTTCTTGAGGGGAACGGCCGCAGGGGGTCCCTGCACTGGCTGCTTCCTCCCAGTCCCCCTCACTGTCACCCATCTGTCTGCAATATCTGGAGTTACTACTTCCCTAAAGCTCCGATCTATGACCCCCTCTGCCTCCCGAATGATCCTAAGTTCATCCAACTCCAGCTCCAGTTCACTAACACGGTCTTAGAGGAGCTGGAGATGGGTGCACTTCCTGCAAGTGTAATCAGCAAGGACGACCATGCCATCCCTCACCTCAAACATGTTGCAAGAGGAACATTGCACTGCCTTCACTGCCATCCCTCTAAAAGCAACCTTTAAAAACAAACTAGGTCCAAGAATAGAACAAGCAAAATGCAGCACTTACCACAACGGGTGGGAGGCACTACCGTTGCCGTGCCTCGGGTTCCTCTTCTGCGCGCTTTTATAGGGAAAAAAAACCTACCCAGGTAAGTTTGCGCTACAACAGCTTCCGGGTCCGCTCCTCGCTTTTATTTAAAAACCTGTACTCTTTTTTTATTACCTGTACCCTTTATGGTTTTATAAACCTCTGATAAGATCACCCCTCAGCCTCATACACTCCAATGAAAGACGGCACAGCCTATCCAGCCTCAGGTGACTGCTTATAATTGAAACCATTCATTCCCACCAATATCCTGGTAAATCTCTTCTAAACCCGCTCCAACTTAATAATGTCCTCCCGAAAACAACACAACCAGAACTGGGCACAGTATTCCAGAAGATGCCTCCACAACGTCCTGTACAATCTCCAACATAATATCCCAAATCTTATACTCAAAGGTCTGAGCAATGATTGCAAGCATGCTAAACACCTGAACCACCCTGTCTACATGTGACACAGGCTTCAAAGACCTGTAACCCTCCATCTCTGTGTTCCCATTTCACTACTCGAGGCCCTACTTTTAATCGGTTCCTGCCCTCGTTTGTTTTATCAAGATGTAATATTTTGCATTTATTCCAATCCAAAAATCCAAAAAATCCTGAGCGCTACAGACAGTTGGAGCACACTAAAGAGGGAAGTCAGGACGGCAAACAGGGAACACGAGATAGCTTTGGCAAAAATGGTTAAGGATAATCCAAAGGGTTTTTATAAATACATTAAGAACAAAAGGCTAATTCGAGAGAGAATAGGGCCCCTCAAATATCAGCAAGACAGCCTATGTGTGGAGCCACAGGAAATACTAACTGAGTATTTTGCATCACTGTTTACTGTGGAGAAGGACATGGAAGATATAGAATGTGGGGAAATAGATGGTGATATCATGAAAATGTCCATCTTACGGAGGAGGTAGTGCTGTGTGTCTTGTAACGCGTAAAGCTTGGCAAATCCCCAGGACGGATGAGGTATACTCTATA
>NW_025213177.1:7299-11531 GCF_004010195.1 Chiloscyllium plagiosum
CTGAAGCGCAACCAACCCAGACCCATTCCCTTACAGTTCACCCCTTCACCTAACACTATGGGCAATTTCGCATGGCTAATTCACCTAACCTGCACGTTTTTGGACTGTGGAAGGAAACCGGATCACCCAGAGGAGACCCGCGCAGATAGTGGAAGAATGTGCAAACTTCAGAAAGTCAGTCGCCTGAGGCAGCAATTGAACCCATGTGTCTGGCGCTGTGAGGCAACAGTGCTAACCACTGTGCCACCATGCCGTCCATCAATGCATTGTTGAATGTCATAGGTGAGATTTCGGAAGACTAGAGTTAGGTTAACGTGTTGCCGCTATTTAATAAAGGGGGTAAGGGCAAGCCAGGGAACTATCGACCAGAAATAGGGGTAATAGGTTTAGGGTGAGAGGGGAAAGATTCGAAAGGGAACTAAGGAGCAACGTTTTCACTCAGAGGGTGGTGCGTATATGGAATAAGCTGCCAGAGGAAATGTTAGAGGCTGGTACAATTACTGCATTTTAAAGGCATCTGGATACTTATGAATAGGAAGGGTTAAGCGGGATATGGCCCAGGTGCTGGCAAAAGAGACTAGTTTAGGTTCGGATATCTGGTCGGCATGGACAAATTTGACTGAAGGTTCTGTTAGGTGCTGTTCATCTGTGACTCACAGCTCAGTGGGTTTCGGTCTCTTCAAAGATAAATCTTCGACTGTCTTATTTTTGTAAAGCTACGACATTCAGTAGGTGAGGGTTTATTTATTTATATTCGCATCTTATGATACTTTGATTAAGTTTTTAAATATAACATATTGGTACTAATTTATGCTCGAGTAGTGTTTTGTGAAGCAGCAAGACTGTGCCTTTGTCTGGGTCTGTGGAATGTTAAGGTGCAGAGATGGCATTCGTACAGGGATGTGCTCTTCCTGTCGGATGTAGGAGATGAGGGAAAGTTTCAATGGTTCTCATGATTGTCTGCAGGAGGTGAGGGCACAAATCCTATAGGATTTCATGGATCAGATGGAACTTTGATTAAAGAATGAAGAATTTGCCAGAGCTGGAGGGGTGGTGATAGATGGCAGTTTCAGATAAGTAGGAAAACTGCAGATGTAGTCAGATAAATGGGTTACACCTCTGGGAAAGGTAGGAGCGGAGGGCAAGTCATGCAGGAGTCTCCTGTGGTTCTCTCCATCTCAAACAAGTATACTGTTTTGGAAAATGTAGGCTGTCCCAGACTCTTGTGTGAATGTTGCACTGACAGCCAAGTTACTGGTACTGAGACTGGCTCGAATGTAATGAGAGATATATCAGGTTCCAAATGATCAATGATGATTGGGGACTCTCTAGCCAGGGACACAGACTGTCGTTTCTGCAGCTGACATTGAGATATCAGAATTGGTTGGTACCTTCCTGGTGGCAGGGTCAAGGATGGAGTGCAGAATATTCTGAAAGCGGAGAATGATCAGTGGGAGATCATTGTACATTGGTACCTATGACATAAGAAGAGAAAAGGATGTAGTCCTGATGAGAGAATATAGCAAGTTAGCGTGGAGGATAAAAAGTAGGTACTCGTGGGTAGCAATATCCTGGTGCCAAATCCTCGTGAGAGTAGGAATCGCATGATAGAGCAGAAGAATGTGTGGCTAAGAATCTGGAGCAGGGGAGAAGGATTCACATTTTTGGACCCTTGGAATCTCTGGGGTAGAATTGTTCTGCATAAGAAGGATGCATTGTTCCTGAATTGGAAGGTGTCTAAAGTCCAGGTAGAGAGATTTGCTAGCGCTACTCGTGAGGCAGTGAGGGAGGGGGGCAAAACCCAAAGGGATAGTGAGAAAAGAGGTATGTCTGAGGCTGGTACAGTTGAGAAGTTAGACAGCCATGACAGGCAAGGGGAAGGCACAGAATAACGTAGGACTGACAAGTTCCAATGGACAATAGGTGCAGGAGTAGGCCATTCGACCTTTTGAGTCAGAACCACCATTCATTATGATCATGGTAGATCATCCACAATCAGTATCCTGTTCCTGCCTTAACCCATAAACCTTGTTTCGACGATATTTAAGAGCTCTATTCAGCTCTTCCTTGAAAGCATCCAGAGACTTGGCCTCCACTGTCTTCTGGGACAGAGCATTCCATGTGTCCATTACTCACTGAGTGAAGAAGCTTCTCCTCAACTCTGTTCTGAATGACCTGCCCCTTGTTTTAAACTATGTCCTCTGGTGCTGAACTCTCTTGTCAGCGGAAACATGCTTCCTGCCTCCAAAGTGTCCAATCCTTTAATCATCTTATACGCCTCAATCAGACCCCTCTCATCCTTCTAAACTCAAGCGTATACAAACCCAGTCGATCCAATCTTTCAGCGTAAGATAGCCTCACCATTCCGGGAATTGACTTCGTGAACCTACCCTGCACTCCCTCAATAGCCAGAATGTACTTCCTCAAATTTGGAGACAAAAACTGCACACAATACACCAGGCGCGCTCTCTCCAGGGCCCTATACAACTGCAGAACGACGTCTTTGCTTCGATACAATTCCTCTTGTTATGAACACCAGAATGCCATGAGCTTTCTTTACTGCCTGCTGTACCTGCACGCTTGCTTTCATTGGCTGATGTACAAGAATACCTCGATCTCATTGTACTTCCCCTTTAACAAATGTGACTCCTTTTAGATAGTAATCTGACTTTCTTTTTTGACACCAAAGTGGATAACCACACATTTATCCACATTAAACTGCATCTGCCATGCATCCGTCTACTCACCGAGCCTGTCCAAGTCACCCTGTATTCTCATAACATCTTCCTCACATTTTACCCTGCCACCCAAATTTGTGTCATTAGTAAATTTGCTAATATTACTTTAATGTCTTCATCTATACCATTAATGTATTTTGTAAGCAGCTGCTGTCCCAGCACCGGACCTTGTGGCACCGCATCACCGCCTGCCATTCTGAAAGGGACATGTTTATCACTACTCTCTGCTTCATGCCAGCCAGCCAATTTTCAATCAAAGTCAGTATTTTGCCTCCAGTACCATGTGCCCTAATTTTGCTCACTAATCTCCTCTGTAGGTTTATCAAAGGCTTTCTGATAGTCCAGGTACACTGCATCCACTGCTTCTCCCTTGTCCATCTTCATAGTTACATCCTCAAAAAATCCCAGAGGTTCGTCAGGCACGCTTTCCCCTTCGTAAATCCATGCTGACCCTGATGAATACTATTAGTGCTCTCCAAATGAGTCGTAATTTCATCTTTTATAATTGCCTACCGCATCTATGCCACTACTGACGTCAGGATAACCAGTTTACAATTCCTTGTTTTCTCTCTCCCTCCTGTCTTGAAAAGTGGGATAACGTTAGCCACCCTCGAATCCACAGGAACTGATCCTGAATCTATAGAACATTGCAAAATGATTACCAATGCGTCCATGATTTCCAGAACCACCTCCTTAAGTACCGTAGGATGCAAACCATCAGGTTCCAGGGACTAGTTACCTTCAGACCTTACAGTCTATCCAACACCATTTCCTGCCTAAGATACATTTCCTTCAGTTCATCCATTACCCTAGGTCCTTCAGCCATTATTACATCTGGGAGATTGATTGTGTCTTCCCCAGTGAAGAGAGATCCAAAGTACCAATTCGACTCTTCTGCCATTTCCTTCTTCCGCGTAGTAAATTCACCCGTTTCTGTCTTCAAGGGGCAAATTTTAGTCTTAACAATTCTTTTTCTTTTCATATACCTGAAAAAGTTTTTACTATCCTCCTTTATATTTTTGGCCAGTTTGCCTTTGTACGTCATGTTCTCACCACGTATTGCCTTTCTCGATATCCTCGGTTGGTCTTTAAAGTTTGCCCAGTCCTCCGGCTTCCCACTCATCTTTGCTGTGTTATTCTTACCTTTTATCTTCATATTGTCCTTAACTTCCTGCCTCTCCTTAGGATATTTCTTCCTCTTTGGAGTGAACTGATCATGCACCTTCTGCATAGTATCCAGAAATACATGCCATTGTTGTTCCCCTGCCATCCCTGCTAGGCGATTGATCCATGGAACTTTGACCAGCTCCATAGTTCCCTTTGTTTAACTGCAATACTGACACTTGTGATTCGCCCTTCTCCCTTTCAAGTTGCAGATTAAAACTGATCATATTATGGTCACTACCTCCTAATTGCTCCTTTACTTCGAGGTCCCAGTTCAAATCCGGTTGTTACACAACACCAGATCCAGTATTGCCTTCTCCCTGGTAGGCT
>NW_025213177.1:14296-15566 GCF_004010195.1 Chiloscyllium plagiosum
ACAAGTAGACGAAGGACAAAAGAGTATCCAGGCAGAGAATAAGGAACCGCAAAGACGAGCAAGGGTGTCTGTGGAACCACAGGAGGTGGGAGAGATACTATCCGAGGATTTCATTTCAGCTTTTACTGCAAGACGATATGGAAGCCAGAGAGATTGGAGAAATCAATAGTGATAACTTGACCGGTGTCCATATTACAGAGGAGGAGGTACTGGATATCTTATAATACATAAAGCTGAATATCTCTGGTACGTGATCAGGTGTACGTGATCAGAACTTTGTGGGAAGCTAGGAAAGTGATTGCTGGCCCCTCGTTGCGATATTTGTATCATCGATTGCCTCAGGTGGGGTGCTGCAAGACAGGTGCCATTATTTGGGAAAGGTGGTAAGGAAAAGACAGTTAAGTATAGAGCGGTGCGGCTGAAGTCAGTGGCAGGAAAGTTGTTGGAAGGCATTCTAAAGGACAGGATTTGCATGTAATTGGAAAGGTAAGAAATGATTAGGGATAGTCAGCATGGCTTTGTACATAAATGACTAACTTGGACTTCGAAAAGGTGTTCAACAAGGTTCCACATAACAGAATGGTCAGCAATTTAGACAACATGGGATACAGGGAGAACTAGCTATTTGGATACAAAATTGTTTAGAAGCTTGGAGACAGAGAATAATGGGTGGATGGTTGCTTTTCGCACTGTAGACCTGTGATGAGCAATCTGCTGGAAGAATCAGTGCTGGGTCCACTGCTTTTCATCATTTATATAATTGATTTTTATGTGGATATAGGAGGTATGGTTAGTCGTTTTACAGTAGACGCTAAAATTGGAGATGCAGTGGATGGCGAAGAAGGTTATCTCAAAGTACAATGGGACTTCAATCAAATGGGCTGAGGAGTGGCAGATGGAGTTTAATTCAGATAAATGTGAGGTTCTGCATTTTGGAAAATCAAATCAGGGCGTGACTTATGCACTATATGGGAAGGCCCTCGGGAGTGTTACTGAACAAAGAGACCTTGGAGTGCAGGTTCATAGTTCCTTGAAAGTGGAATCAGAGATAGGCAGCGTAGTGAAGAAGGTGTTTGGTGTACTTGCCTTTATTGGTCATTGCATTGAGTATAGGAGTTGTGACATCATTTTGTTTTTGTATAGGACATTGCTTCTGCCACTTCTGGAATTCTGCTTTCAGTCCTGGTCTCCCTGCTGAAGGATGGATATTGTAACACTTGAGAGGGTTCAGAAAAGATGTACAAAGATGTTGCCAGAGTTGAGATTTTGA
>NW_025213177.1:16064-25148 GCF_004010195.1 Chiloscyllium plagiosum
CCCATTCACTTTGAATGTTGAAGCTCATCCCAGGGCAGATGCATACAGATGTACAGCACGAAAACAAACCGTTTGGTTAAACTCGTCCATGCTGACCAATTATCCTACACTAATCTAGTCCCATTTTCCAACACTTGGCACATATTCTTCTCCACCCTTCCTATTAATATACCAATCCTGATGCCAAATGGCATTATTGTACCAGCCTCTACCATTTCCCCTGACCGAAGATTCCATACACGCACCAATCTCAGTGTGAAAAAAGTTGACCCTCTGGTCCCTTTTAAATCTTTACGCTCACATCTTACACCTATGCTGTCTCGTTCGGGACTCTTCCCCACCCCACCCACACCCCACGTCAGGGAAAATACCTTGTCTAATTATCCCATTCATGTTCCTCATGATTTTATAAACCTCTATGAGGCCACCCTCATCCTCCAATGCTCCTGGGAGGAGCCCAACACCATGTCACAATAGGGCCCGGCTGATTGACGGCAGCTTCAGGAGAGTTGGCGTGATCGTCTAGCCAATGGGAGTGAATGAGGAGCTGGGTCCAGCAGGCCCATACATGCCCAGCTGTGCAGGCGCAGTGTCACTGTGAGGGGGGACTCAGTGAGTGTGAAGGGAGTGGGAGAGAGTGGGAGGGTTAATAAACATGCAGCGTAGGCTGCTCGACCTGAATTAGAATTTCTGGGAAATTAGAATCAAAAGAACTACAGATGTTGTAAATCATACAGCAACCAAAAGGTACTGGTACTGGTAAATCAATGCAGGACTGGCACCATCTGTGAGTGAAATCACAGTTAACATTTTGGTTCCTATGACCCTTCCTGAGAACTGATGTAACTGAGAAACAATTGTCAGTTTATATGCAGAAGGTAGGGGTTAAGGAGTAAATGATAGGTGGGGATATAGTCCAATAAAAGAGATGGGAGCAGTTGAACAAAGGAATGGATAACGATTTGGCTGGGGGAGGGTGAATAGCTGTTTATGGGGACTGTTAGTGGATAACCATATGTAGTGGGTGTTGGCAGGCTATGTAATAACAAGGACTGGTCTGTGGGGTGAGGACTAAGGCGCTAGTACGTGAGAGAGTTCAGGACCTAAAATTATTGAATTTGATATTGACACCAGAGGGTTGCAGGGTTCCCAAGTGGGTGATGAGGTGTTCTTCTTCCAGCTTACATTAAAGTGTGGTGCTGGGAAAGCACAGCAGGTGAGGCAGCATCCAAGGAGCAGGAGAATTGATGTTTTAGGCATACGCCCTTCATCAGGAATGAGGGGGATGGAGAAGAGGACTGAGAGATAAGTAGAAGGAATGTGTGAGTTGGGGGCGCAGGTAGCTGGCAAGGGAATAGGTAGATGCAGGTGGGGCTAATGGTGAGAGGGTGGACTGGATAATTGTGAAGGAAGATGGACAGGTAGGACAGTTCAGGAGGCCAGTGCGAAGTTGGAGGGTTGGATCTGAGATAAAGTGGGGGAGGGGAGATGAGGAAACTTTGATGCCGTGTGGTTGAAGGGTCCCAAGGTGGAAGATGAGGTGCCTTATCCTCCAGACGTCGGGTGGCTCGGATTTGGCTTTGGAGGTGGCCTAGGACTTGCATGTCCTTGGTGGAATGGATGGGCGAGTTGAAGTGGTTGACAACACGTCACTCGGGTTGGTTGATGCATGTGTCCCAGAAAGGTTCCTTGAAATATTCTGCAAGTTTGCGTCCTGTCTCCCCAGTGCAGGGGAGAGAGCAAAGGACACAATAGGTGAAGGTGTTTGGATGTGCAGGAATGTCTCTGCTGGATGTGGAAGAATCCTTTGCTGCCTTGGATGGAGGTGAGTGGGGAGGTGTGGGCACAGGTTTTACAAATCTTGCAGTGGCAAGCGAAGGTACCAGGAGCAGAGGGTGGGTTGGTCGGGAGCGTGGATCTAACGAGGAAGTCGCAGAGGGAAAGGTCTCTGCAGAATGCTGAAAGGGATGGGGATGGAAATGTTTCTCTGGTGGTGGGGGCTAATTGTAGGTGGTGGAAATGGCAGAGGATAATGAGTTGTATTTGGGTGGAAGGTGAGGACTGATGGTACTATCCTTGCTGGGGTTGGAGGGGTGTACTTCAACCGCAGAGTTGTGGGAAGTCGAGGAGATACACTGGAGTGTATTGTTGACCACATGGAAGGGAAAATTACAGTCTTTGAAATAGGAGACCATTTGGTATGTTCTCGGGTGTTCTGCCAGATTGCATGAAGCTTAACTAGAACACTGCAGTAAGCATGAGACAGAGATGTTGGCCAGGGAACAGGCTCGTGTGTTAAAGTAGCAGGAAAATGGAAGCTCAGGGTATTTTTGCAGCAGAACGGAGATCATCAGCCACCATTTCCACCACCTCCACTGAGATGCTGACTGACACATTAATGTCCCCTCCATTAACAGCTATGCACCCTCCCAGCCAGATTGTTATCCACTCCTTTGTCTTTCCAAATGTTCCGTTGGGTTCTGTCCCCACCTATTATTCGCTCTTTAACTCCTATCTGCTGCAGTCCAAAGATATGCAGGATAGGTGAATTGGCCAATCTAAATTTCTCGTCGCGTTCCAGGATGTGTAGATAGGTGCATTAGTCAGGGGAAATGTAGAGTAATAGGGTCAGGGAATGGGTTTGGGTGGGATGCTCTTCACAGGGTGCGTGTGGGCTTGTTGGACCGAAGGTCCTGTTTCCACACTGTCGGGATTCTAACTTGCCCAGTTGCCATCGGTTCTGAGGAATGATCACTGGATCCGGAATGACCCTTGGTGTGTGCAGGAGGCGAAAACGGGAAAAGGGAGAGTGGCAGCGGAAACCGGATGAAATAATTCAGTTTAGACTGGGAGTGTTTAAGTACACGCTGTGCAGGTCATTATTCCTGAATCAGAAACTCTTGGTCCCACATTTACAGCAAATTGGAAAATATCTGCGGCCCTCAGGCAGTGATATGTCCTGGGTTATTGTCACCGTCATTACTGGGGACAAGGTAGAGCGAGGCACATGCGCATGTCCTCTTCCTGGCTTGGGGGAGGTGGGGGGGATTTGAAGAGGAGCATTTACACATACCAGATAATTATTTGTCTTTACCATTCACCCTGCACTGACTGAGTTTTCTTTTGTGAATTCTATTTATAGGATATTAATTGAGAATAATTGAGTCCGGGATCTCAAAAGCAAGTTTCTACAGTCAGCGGAGTCATCAGGATCTGAATATTATTGTCATTTAGCTGTGGAAAGAGAAAGGTTTGTCTGTTCTGTCTGTGGGAAAGTACCTCATATTTGTTTGTCAAGCAAATAGCAAAATGTTGTTCATGCTCCTGGTTAGATCACCTTGGGGTATTTGTTCTGTTCTGGGCACTGCAGTTGAGGAAGCAGATATTGCCCTGAGAGGGAGCACAGAGTAATCCAAATTACACCTCGTCTCTTTGTAGGAACATTCAGATTTAGACCCAGCCCCTCACTTCATGGTGTTAACCTGTAAACCCCTTATTTTCAAATCCCTGAAAACTACCCATTAAAATTCCTTATGGACTCAAATTCCAGCACCTTTTCAGGTGGAATATTCCAGATTCTGACAACTGTCCATTCATTTAGAAACTGTGCCATGTTAACTCTGGGGATACAAAGGGCAGAATTGAAAGATGAGATGCTGTTCCTGAGCTCCGATTGAGATGCATTGCAACACTATAGGAGGCTGAGGGCAGTGTAGGTGTGAGCAGACGATGGAAATGACAGGGCTGCACTGTGAGTGCTGGTTGACTCAATGAGAGTGTTTTGGACTTGGGTGTAAACAGAGTGATTTGAGACAGGGAGAAGGTGAAGCTGAAACTCAGTTTTAGTTCAGGCCATTGAGAAATTCACATTGCCCCAATGGGAGCATCCAGTTTGTAAGCGATGCCACGGAGCATTTTCGAACAGTTTTTAAAATGTAACATATCAGCTTAAGTAAACATCGGGGTTTATGATTATAATGGAAATGTTTGAAGTTAAGGAAGATTGATAGCTCATTTGAATTCTCTTAAAGGGAGTAACTAGCTGAATCAAGAGAGATGTTGTGACAGTAGCCCCCAGACCAGTGGCGTGCTCCACTTGCACCATGTGGGAAATAAGGGATGCTTCCAGTGTCCCTGACGGCAATGTGCGCCGGGAGTGTGTCCATCTGCAGCTACTGGGAAACTGCTTGTCAGAGGTAGAGCTGTGAGTGGCCTCACTATGGAGCATCTGCGATACTGAGAATGTTATGGAGAGCACATTTGGTGAGTTAGTCACACTTCAGGTGAGGGTTACACAGGCAGAAAGGGAATGGATGACCATCAGATCAAGTAAAAGGCTTAGGAAGGGAGTGCAGGACTCCCCAATGGTTATGCCCCTCTCAAACAGATACTGTACACTGCTTGGGATTCTGTAGAGGGCGGTAATGGGTAGGGTGGCCACTCGGGAAATCAGCACCTGCCAGGGTCATGACACCACTCAGAACTCTGCTGCACAGAAGGGGAGGAATGAGAGTGGCAGGGCTATCGTGACAGGGGATTTAATAGTCACGTGCTGTTCAGAGCAGGGACAAGAGGGTGGATCAACTGGATGTGTGGCTAGAGAAAATGTGTACCAGAGAAGGGTTCAGAATCTTCAGGCATTGGGACAGTTTCAAGAATAGGTGGCACCTGTACAAGCCTGACCGGCTACCCCTGGGTAGGGCTGGGAGAAATCTCCTGGTGCCAGTCCCATTGGTGAGGTTTTAACTAGTCTGGCAGGGGGATGTGAACTAAAGTGTAGGCTTAGATGGGTCAGATTCAAGTCAGGGAATGGGAGGTAGGATATCAGTGATGTAGTCACCAGCTCAGAAAGCCAAAGGGAGGGAGGATTAAACAAAAATTGAGTCCTTCTTCATCCATCAGCCCTGACATCCCAGGAATCAGAGTCAACAAAATATGGAGCTCGACAGCTCAATCAGAGTCAACAAAATATGGAGCTCGACAGCTCTCTTTCTCTAAGTGCTTCAGCAAAAAGGTGGAAATCTACAATAAATACGAAATTTGCTGGAGATCATTAGCAGGTCTGACAGCATCTAAAATGGTGCCATTTGCAGGAAACATTGCACCCTTGAAGAAGTGCTGAGATGATCACACCAGGCACTGCAATATCGATTACATGCTGAGTGCCAGAACGTGGAACTCGAATAATTAGATGCTAGATGACCAGCATAAATACGATGGGGTTGGAAAGTCAACGTTTCGGGTCAAGACTATTACATCAGGACTGACAAAGGGTCCTGAGCCAAAATGTCAACTTTCCCGCTCCTCCGATCATGCCTGACCTTCTATACAGGAGGCTGAGGGCAGTGTCGGTGTGAACAGACGATGGAAATGACAGGGCAGCACTGTGAGTGCTGCTTGACTCAATGAGAGTGTTTTGGAGTTGGGTGTAAACAGAGCGATGTGAGACAAGGAGAAGGTGAAGCTCCTCTATAAGGTAATCCTGCAGTCTCTGAAGCGCCACAGCTTGCCACAGTTGTTAGGTCTGCTGCCTCACAGCGCTAGAAACCCGGGTTCATTTCCCGCCTCAGGCAACAAACTGTGTGGAGTTTTCACATTCTCCTCGTGTCGGTGTGTGTTTAATCTGTGTGCTCCGGTTTCCTCCCACAGTCCAGAAATGTGCAGGTTAAGTGAATTGGCCATGCTAAATTGCCTGTAGGGTTAGTGGAATGGGTTGGTATTGACGTCTTTGGCCGAAGGGCGTACTTCCACACTGTAAGTAATCTAATCTTAAAAGAAAGCCCCAGCCTAGTCAACCTCTCTCTTTAACTCCATAATCCTAACAACAACGTTGTAGATATTTTCTGAAACCCTTCAAGTTCAGAAAAACAGACTCAGGGATGTATGGAATGGAAACAGACCCTTCAGTCCTACTCGTCCATGCCAACCAGCCATTCTATACATGCACCAACCTTTGTCTGGGTGGAGCAAGTTGTCCCTACGGTCCCCTTGAAGTCTTTCTCCTCTCACGTTAAACCTATGCCCTCTGCTTTTGGACTCCCCTACCCTGGGAATAAAGAAACTGTGACGAGTCACCCTGTCATTGCTCCTCACAATTTTATAAAGTTCTGTAATGCTATCCCACAGCGTCCACTGCTCCAGGGAAAATATCCTCAGCCCCTCCCTATGGTTCAAATGTTCCAATCCTGGCAACACCGTTGTAAATCTTTTCTGAACTCGTTTAAGTTTCCCAACATCCATCCTATAGCAGGGAGATTGGAAGTGAAAGCAGTCTGGGAATTCCAAAAGTGGCCGAGCTAATACACTGTACAGCTGAAACATGATCTCCCAACTCTTATACTCAATACACTGCCCAGTAACAGCTAGCATACCAAACACCACCTCACTGACCTGTATACATCCTCACCTTTTTCCCCCTCCGTCCACGCATCAATGAATTTATTACAAGCCGAGACGTCGAACACTTCTTCCGCCGTCTCTGAGCTTACTTTTACAATCAGGCCTCCCGCCCACCCACCTTCCATGGACCACTTCGCCTATCTCCAGCACACTCCATTTACCTGGACACTCCATGTTGGCCTATTACCCGCCCTCGACCTCTTCATTTCCAACTGCAGCTAGGACATTAACCACCTCAACCTGTCAACCCCCATCCCCCACTCCAACCTCTCACCCTCAACTGGTAGTCTGGCGCACTGACCGCTACACCGCTGAAGCCAGGGGCCAACTCGAAGACACCTCCTCCTACCGACCCCTCGACCATGACCCCACCCCCCATCACCAAACCATCAAATCCAAGCCCATGCAGAACCTCATCACATCAGGAAATCTCTCACCCACATCTTCCAACCTCATAGTTCGGGTACACCGCACTGCCCGGTTCTACCTCCTTGCCAAGATCCACAAACCTGACCACCCTGGCTGACCTATTGTCTCAGCATGCTCTTGCCCCACCGAACTCATCTCCACCTACCTTGACACTGTCCTCACCCCCCAATCCTGCAACTTGCCACATATGTTCGAGATACCACCCACGCCCTAGTCTACATCCAAGACTTCTGTTTCCCTGGTTCCCAATGCCTCATCTTCACCATGGAAATCCAATCCATCTACACCTACATCCGCCATGACCAGGGCCTCCAAGCCCTCCATTTCTTCCTCTCCCGACGTCCCCAACAGTACCCTTCCACCGACACTCTTTCGTTTGGCTGAACTGCTCCTCACCCTTAACAATTTCTCCTTTGATTCCTCCCACTTCCTCACCCTTAACAATTTCTCCTTTGATTCCTCCCACTTCCTCTAGACCAAAAGGGTAGACATTTGCACACGTATGGGCTCCAGCTATGCCTGTCTTTGTTGGCTACGTAGAACAGTCAATCTTCTGTAATTACACCGGCACCACTACCCACCTCTTCCTCCGTTACATTGATGACTGCATTGGCAACACCTCCTGCTCCCGCGAGGATGTTGAGCAGTTAATCAACTTCACCAACACATTGCCATCCGATGTTAAATTCACCTGGACCATCTCTGACACCACCTTCCCCTTCCTGGACATCTCCATCTCCATTAATGACGACCGACTTGACACTGACACATTTTACAAACCCACCGACTGACCAGGGCCTCCAAGCCCTCCAATCCTTCCTCTCCCGACGTCCCGAACAGTACCTTTCCACCGACACTCTTCCGTTTGGCTGAACTGGTCCTCACCCTTAACAATTTCTCCTTTGATTCCTCCCACTTCCTCCAGATCAAAAGGGTAGACATTTGCACACGTATGGGCCCCAGCAATGCCTGTCTTTGTTGGCTAAGTAGAACAGTCAATCTTCTGTAATTACACCGGCACCACTACCCACCTCTTCCTCCGTTACATTGATGACTGCATTGGCACCACCTCCTGCTCCCGCGAGGATGTTGAGCAGTTAATCAACTTCACCAACACATTGCCATCCGTACTTACTATGTGCTTACTACAACAGTTAATGATTTAAAAATTACACCACCCCCTACACCAACACATTGCCACCCGATCTTAAATTCACCTGTACCATCTCTGCCACCACCTTCCCCTTCCTGTACATCTCCATCTCCATTAATGACGACCGACTTGACACTGACACATTTTACAAACCCACCGACTCCCACAGCTACCTGGATTATACCTCTTCCCACCCTACCTCCTGCAAAAATGCCACCCGCATTCCCAATTCCTCCACCTTCGCCGTATCTGCTCCCATGAGAACCAGTTCGACCACAGAACACAACAGATGGCCGCCTCCTTTAGCGACCGCAATTTCCCTTCCCACATGTTTAAAGATGCCCTCCAATGCATCTCGTCCACATGCTGCACCTCTGCCCTCAAATCCCAACCCTCTAACCGTAACAAGGACAGAACCCCCCGGTGCTCACATTCCACCCTACCTACCTTCGCATAAACCACAACATGCAACAATATTTCCGCCAACTCCAAACTGCCCCCACCACCAGGGATATATTTCCCGCCCCACTCATTTCCACTTTCCGCAAAGACCGTTCCCTCCGTGACTACCTGGTCAGGTCCACGCCCCCCTACAACCCACCCTCCCATCCTGGTACTTTCCCCTACCACTGCAGGAATTGCATAACCTGCGCCCAAACCTCCTCCCTCACCTCCATCCAAGGCCTCAGAGGACGCTTCCACATCCATCAAAGTTTCACCTGCACATCTATCTGTATCATTTATTGTATCCGTTGCTCCTGATGCAGTCTCCTCTACATTGGGGAGACAGGATGCTTCCTAGGAACTATGCAATTGTTCTGAGCCCTTCAGAGAGATTGAAGGTGAGGAGGAGAAAACAGGAACAGGATAGAGTTGTAGATCTATAAAATAACAGTGTCCCCCCTCTCTGTATCACCCTCTCTGTGCCTCCCTCTCTCTGTCTCCCTCTCTGTGTCCCCCCTCTCTCTGTGTCCTCTCTCTCTGTGTTCCACCTCTCTGTTTCCCACTCTCCTTTCCCCCCTCTCTGTTCCCCTCTCTCTTCCCCCTCTCCGTTCTCCCTCTCTCTGTTCCCCCGTCTCTCTGTTACCCCTCCCACTCCCGTT
>NW_025213177.1:25602-31096 GCF_004010195.1 Chiloscyllium plagiosum
CGCTGTATTTTTCTATGTTCTATATTCTATCTGATTGAGATCCGCTTGTACTTTGAGGTAATCTTTTTTACTTTCCACCATACCTCCAATTTTGGTGTCATCTGCAAACTTACTAACAATACCTCTTATGTTCACATTCAAATCATTGATATAAATGACGAAAAGTAGTGGATCCAGCACCGATCTCTGTGGCACTCCACTGGTCACAGGCCTCCAGCCTGAAAAGCATTCCTCCGGCACCACCCTGTGTCTTCTACCTTTGATCCAGTTCTGCATTCAAGTGGTTAGTTCTCCCTGTATTCTATGAGATCTAACATTGCTAACCAGTCTTCCATGAGGAAACTTGTTGAATGCATTACTTAAGTCCATGTCGATCATGTCCACTGCTCGTCGCTTAGCAGTCCTCTTTGTTACTGCTTCAGTAAACTCAGTCCAGTTCATGAGACATGATTTTCTACGCGCAAAGCTGTTATTAATACAGAGCACTTAACTCTGTACATTGGTGTCTGCGCAGGTGTTACTAGGTTATCGGTGATAATATTCTCGATAAAGTTCACATACACCAACTTTGTGTCAGTGACTGTGCATTGACTCTTATTAATATCACCAACACGGGTTTGTTCCATTTGAAAAGCAGTTCTTATATCCCTCACCCACTCCCATCTGCTCTGTCTCATCCATCCCCACCGTAGACAATAGGTGGGAGGAGCTCATGGAGTTTCCATGTGAGTGAGATTGAGAAAATCTTCCCTTCTTTCCACTAGCCCACCAGGAAATGGTGGAAGTGTCCTTACCTCTGGACCAGGAGTATCGGGTTCAGAGTTGAGGAACACCATCTTTGAAGAGGCTGATTAGAAAACATGCCCAAGCCTCCAGGCCATACAGTCTCCCAGCTGTCCCTGCCTAAGCTTCCGAACAGAACCTTCCTGTCGTTTCTCTCCTGTCAGACTCTCCCATTGCTCAGTTTGCCTAGGATCCCCTCCTGCTGCTGCACTGATCCTGTCCCTTACTGACCTGCCCATCCCCCAGTGTCCTCCACATTCGTTCATTGTTTACAATCCCATTGTCCTCGTCGTCCAGCCCCGCCACCTCCACTCTATTAGGCAGCAGCTGTTGTCAACCACCCAGCCTCCTGTGTGATCTGGAGCATATGCTGTCGGAGGGGAGACCAGTGCACGGGCACAGTGCTGGCCAATTCTTGGCGCTTGTGCATTACGGGTCAGTGCCAGGGAGAGGGGCTGTGGGTGTGTGGGATTAATTTGTCATTGGCAGCTCCCTCCCTTCCACCCTCTGAGAATAGGACCCAGGGGAACAGAAATAAGAGGTTCCAGATTGATTTTTCCCCAACGTGATTCTGACCAGGAAGGAAATCCTGAGATGGGGGCTGGTCGGGGGTGTGGGGGTTGGTGGGGGGAGGATTCACAACACCCGGGAGCCTGCATGTCAGACTCATTTGAGTTGTTTCTTCGTCTGCAAACAGGAGCTAGGAAACTGAATTCAAAGAGAGGAGAGAGAGTGTGAGAACTCTGTGTGGAGGAAAGAAGTGAGGAGATTGGTTTGGTCTTCAGTTAACAGAAGAGAAAATTTGTGAGACTGAGATTTAAATCTTTGAGGGAGCAAAAAAACTACAATTTAATACTATCATTGTCTTATGAAGTTCCATCCTGTATTAACGTGGTGAGTTGTTTTCTCTGTTGTCGGATACTGAAAGAGTGGATTTGTGGATGAGAAATTCAAATTGAACTTCATGTTCAGATCTGATAGTTACTTGATCTGTGCAGATCTGAATATCATTGGCCTTTTCATCTGGATGGAAAGGTGTGTATTCTATCCGTGGGCGAATATATCAAATGTCAGTGTGGCTGGAAAAATTACTGAGACAAAGCCAAGTCCATGTTAGCGTGGTTTGTGGCTTTGATTGGAAGCTGTTTATCAGGATTATCTCCATGGTAACGGCAGTTTAAAAAGTCTAGTTCAATTCAGCACATTGTGTTTAAACAACACACCCCTCCCCAACACCCCTCTGGCTCACTCAAGTACCTGACAGGCGTTTCAGTTTCAGTGGGGTTTTTTTTTTAGATTAGATTAGATTACAGTGTGGATTAAAGTGTGGGTTGTCTGTCAGGATACTGATGTGGAGGAGCCAGTGGTGGAGTGGGGTGGACAAAGTTATAAATCACACAACACAAAGTTACAGTCCAACAGGTTTATTTGGAAGCACTAGCTTTCAGAGCACGGCGTGATTTTTAACTTAGCAGGATTATCTCTACGGTGACAGACTTCTTCAGTTAAGTACTTCAACAATTACAGAGGTCATATATTCCCCCTACAATAGGTTCCCCTCTAGCAGTGTAAACTGCTAGTCTGACCCTGTGGATAGCTATTCATCACTGTCAATCCCCAATCCCATAAAGCTTTCTGTTGACCTTTAAAGTTTTTTCTTAATTCCTATTTTCTCGCTAGTCTTTGCCAATTTGTATGCCTTCTATTTCGAGTTGATATACTCCCTTATTTCCTTAGCCACCCATGGCAGATTACTACTTTTCCTACAGTCCTCCCTTTTCACTTGCATATATTATTGCTGAGCAGTTTGAAATAAATGCTTTGATATTTCTCCACTGTCTGTCAACTGTCCCACCGTAAAGTCTTTGCTTCCAGTCTGCATTAGCCAATTCCTACCTCATTCTATTGTCGTCTCCTTTGTTTAAGCACAGGGTCTTGGGAATGGATTTAATCTTCCCGCTTTCCATCTTGTTCTAAATTCAAACAGACTTATCACAAATCTTTTATCAGATTACGAGATGAGGCGATGTTTCCTGAGTGTTTTGGTTTTCATTATCAGAGACCTTGGCTTTGTAATAAAGTATAGGATATAAAATCACAACAGAGTATTCTGGACGGTGTGAATGTACTGCACAGTCTCAGACCATAAATCACTGCCTCCCCTGAGTGTTAAATTGCTAAATCATTGTCTCCTGCACGCTTTCCCAGCATCTAAGTTTGGAACGCTGATCCACCTGACTATCCTGCATTTTCTGAAAATCTCTTTTGGTGAAGGTGGTGAGTTTTGGATTCAGCTTTCCAGTTATTACCGTAAGAAGACAAGCACTGGGCACAGGAGAGGCAATGCAGCCCTTCGAACCAGCTCCACCATTTCATACGGTGATGATGGAGCTCACCTCGGTCTCAGCTGGATTTTCCCGCCTGCTCTTCTCACCCTTCAACGCATTGCAAATTAAGCATCTGTATCTCTTCATTAAATATTTTCATTGTCCTGGCATGCACTGCATTTTAAATTGGGAATTCCATAAATTCAAATCATATCGAGATAGGTACATTTTTCCTCATGAAAACAGAATACGGTCCCTGTAGTGCAGAAACAGGGTATACATCCATCGATGCCACACCAACCCTTTGATGAGAATCCCATTCAGACCCACCCATTCCAGTAACCCTGAGTTTCCCATGGCTAACGGCCTAACCTGCAAATGTATGGACACTGTGGGCAATTTAGCATGGGCAATCCACTTAACCTGCACATTTTTATACTGTGGTAGGAAACTGTATCACCCAGAAGAAACCCACGTACACATGGGGAGAACGTGTAAACTCTACACAGTCGCCTAAGGCTGGAATCAAACCCAGGTCCCTGCCGCTGTGAGGCAGCTGTGCCAACCACCTCTAAGCCACCTCTGCTTAAAATCTGCTACCCCTTATTAGCCTCTCCACACCAACATTGGATGAATCTATGTTCCTTACATCAGAGATTGGCTTGTCTAACCAGATGTCTCAGTAAAACCCATTAACAACCCACATGTCCTGTATATATGAATGGGTATCCTATACACAACATCCTCCAGCCCACACTTTCCATTCACTTTCCAGAGACAGGGCTCCAGTGCTTCATGGGGACTACAACTCCATGAGGAAGGGGCCACACGTGTGTGGGGAAACCCGACACTGCACATTTACAGAATGTGGGCGGGTTTTCGAGTATGTGTTTTGGGTAACCAGTGGAAAACATTTCACAGTGCGATTGGCTGGAGGAGGAACGTATCTGCTTGTAGTATTAATCGGTTGGTGGTCAAAGTGTCACTACGCCCACATGGGACGAAGTTCCGTCCCCAACTTGTCAGAACACTGGGAATCGACCAATGGGAAACGAAGAAGGATCTGACCCATTCTCCCAGACTGAAGGTTCCTCTTCTGTCCAGGATCTGCCATCTCCCTGTCTGTTTCCTTTTGTTTCATTCTGCTGTTACATTATTGAACTACAGCAACTGAAGGGAAAGGAAGTGAACCCAGAAAGGGTGCAGAGTCTAACCAGGGACAGGAAGTGGTGGCATGGATCTGTTTACCGGTAACTCTATGAGAATGGGGAGGGTGTACATTAGAGACAGCAGAGGCAGAATGGTAGAAGAGAGTATGTGGGCTGGCGGGTTACAGCTTTGGAGAAATGGGAAAAAGATATTACAGAGAAACGAGAATTGTCTGTTGTGAATTTCTAATCTGTATTTAATCCTTTATACAGGGTGATGGGTGGTGAATATTTGCAGACTGAAATCTCAAAATCATGTGCAGATCGTTATTATGTTAATAAGCATTCGAAGAACCAAAGATAAAGAATCGCTCGGCCAAAATCCTGCAATACTCTCCCTCACAGCATTGTCGGTCTATCTGCGCCAAATGGACTGCGAATGGTTCAAGACAGCAGCTCACTACCATCTTCTCAAGCTTATTTAGAGATGGGGAATGAACGGTCTGAGCCAGTGATGCCCATATCCTGGAAATGGTTTCTATCTCGAGTTGCTGAAACCCAGTTGATGTTATTGCAGAATGATGAGGGATGCTGACTGCATCCTCCAGGGGGCAGAACCATCACATTACCCCTGCCTACACCCACACAGTAACACAGAAACATCACTGGAACAAAAGGCAGTGAAGCCAAAGGAGGACTTAGATAGAGTTCCTCGAGATAATGTCATGAAAGGGGATTGGAGCACAGCAGGAACAGGAGACTGAGCTGGATGATCATCTGTTTCCCATTGAATGGTGGAGCAGGATCGAAAGGCCGAATGGTCTCCTCCTGCTGCTCTATCCCAGGAATGTATGTAGCCATGGAGCCGAGATAGGAAGAAGTGGGCAGGGCAGGGATTCTCCAGGAGATTGCACTTCCACGTCAGTTTTCAGTGAGGGATGGTTTAGTGGATTTTATTTAACTTTTGTCTTTAACAGAAAGTTTGTGAATTCGGTTTTAAAATATTGTAGATGTTTATTGCACAATAATTAAAATTAAAGAAAATAAACGAAACTATATGAATATAACAGGTTTAAAAATTTCAAACGCCCTGTAAAACAAAATCCTGTCTCCTCCCGGACGCCATCACTTTCCAGTTACTCAAACTCCAGGGAAATATTCCTTATCTATCTGAACCTTTGGTTTGATTTAACTGCTTTTCAGTTCTCGTTCTGTGAGCTGTGAAACGTTAATTTT
>NW_025213178.1:0-718 GCF_004010195.1 Chiloscyllium plagiosum
ATCAGGAGAATACTTTTGCCATTTTTATTTCAAGGCTGTGTGCACCATTTCCTGAGGGGAAACTGTTATTAGATTATGTGGCAGAAGATGGAGTTGGTACAAAGCATTTGAACTCAACAGAATCCCACAAGTTTCTGTCTAAGACATGTTGACATAGCCCTGAGATCTGATACATAATAAATAGAGAAATTATGTCCAATAACATATAAGCTTTTGAATTTAGGTAGGTTAAGAGAAACAAAATTTCATTGAAACCTTGTTACTCCTTTTTAGTGACTATTTTGATGCACCAGAGAAAACCAGTAGAGCACGAGGGCACTTCAGAGAATGGGCCTTTTAAGTGCATCCTTTCACAAGAATTTACTACTATCAATATTGATAAATTATTATGCAATAGATTTTTTTGCATGCATTTAGAGTCATAGAGTCATAGAGATGCACAGCATGGAAACAAACCCTTCAGTCCAACCCGTCCATGCTGACCAGATATCCCAACCCAATCTAGTCCCACCTACCAGCACCCGGCCCATACCCCTCCAAACCCTTCCTTTTCATATACCCATCCAAATGCCTCTTAAATGTTACAATTGTACCAGCCTCCACCACATCCTCTGACAGCTCATTCCATACACGTACCACCCTCTACGTGAAAAAGTTGCCCCTTAGGTCTCTTTTATATCTTTCCCCTCTCACCCTAAACCTATGCCCTTTAGTTCTG
>NW_025213178.1:1030-2188 GCF_004010195.1 Chiloscyllium plagiosum
CAATTTTGGTGTCATCTGCAAACTTACTAACTGTACCTCTTATGCTCGCATCCAAATCATTTATGTAAATGACAAAAAGTAGAGGCCCAGCATCGATCCTTGTGGCACTCCACTGGTCACAGGCCTCCAGTCTGAAAAACAACCCTCCACCACCACCATCTGTCTTCAACCTTTGAGCCAGTTCTGTATTCAAATGGCTAGTTCTCCCTGTATTCCATGAGATCTAACCTTGCTAATCAGTCTCCCATGGGGAACCATGTCGAACGCCTTACTGAAGTCCATATAGATCACACCTTCTGCTCTGCCCTCATCAATCTTCTTTGTTAGTTCATCAAAAAACTCAATCAAGTTTGTGAGACATGATTCCCCACGCACAAAGCCATATTGACTATCTCGAATCAGTCCTTGCCTTTCCAAATACATGTACATCCTGTCCCTCAGGATTCCCTCTAACAACTTGCCCACCACTGAGGACAGGCTCAATGGTCTATAGTTCCCTGGCTTGTCCTTACCACCCTTCTTAAACAGTGGCACCATGTTAGCCAACCTCCAGTCTTCCAGCACCTCACCTGTGACTCTCGATGATACAAATATCTCAGCAAGAGGCCCAGCAATCACTTCTCTAGCTTTCCACAGAGTCCTAGGGTACACCTGATCAGGTCCTGGGGATTTATCCATCTTTATCCGTTTCAAGACATCCAGCACTTCCTCCTCTGTAATCTGGACATTTTGCAAGATGTCACCATCTATTTCCCTATAGTCTATACCTTCCATATCCTTTTCCACAGTAAATACTGATACAAAATGTTAATTTAGTATCTCCCCCATTTTCCGTGGCTCCACACAAAGGCCGCCTTGCTGATCTTTGAGGGGCCCTATTCTCTCCCTAGTTACCCTTTTGTCCTTAATATATTTGTAAAAACCCTTTGGATTCTCCTCAATTCTGTTTGCCAAAGCTATCTGATGTCCCTGTTTTACCCTCCTGATTTCCCTCTAAAGTATACTTCTACTTTCTTTATACTCTTCTAAGGATTCACTCAATCTATCCTGTCTATACCTGACATATGCTTCCTTCTTTTTTTTAACCAAACCCTCAATTTCTTTGGGGTCGCTGGCCCCAAAGTGCTCTTCCACTGACACCTCAGTCACCTGCCCTGC
>NW_025213178.1:3986-4944 GCF_004010195.1 Chiloscyllium plagiosum
CGCGGGGAGAGGGGCCACTGCCTGTGGGCACCTGGCCTTGCCACGGGAGCTGGGAATTACATGCATCCTGCGTCGCCTGGGGAGCGGGTGGGGGAGGAAGCGGGGGGACAGGAGGGAGCGAGGGGGGTAGATTCTGTGCGGCTTTGTGGGTGAGCTGCTCCTTGTTTTGGCGATCTGCAGGGAGACACAGAGAGAGACAGAGATAGAGACAGAAAGCACGAGGGTATCACGCTGCACTGGACACTCGGGTCTGACCACATGGTGCCCCTGTGGAACGTCACTGTATCAGACTGTGGGGTGCACAGCCTGACTGACCCACCCCGTCCCCCTGGTCTGGGTGCGGGGGGGGGTGGAGGTGTGAATGAAGGGTTTAGCCATTTCAAACTGAGGCAAGGAGAATTCTCTCCCCGGAGAAGCATGAGCTCCACTGAGGATCAGATTCCGGGAGGACAATCAATCAATCAGCGCAGATCTCTCCAATCCAGACATGGAGCCCAACACAAGAGTCGCTGGGATCACGGTGAACCAGGAGACAGAGAGAGATAGAGAGGGGGCGCGGGCAAAGGGATTCCTCAGGTGCTTTGACCCTAACGAGCATCACAGCGGACGGAGCAGTTTAATACCGACAGTACCCACCAGTGGCACAGGGAACTGGACATCACATGAGGGCTTTCAGGGCTGTGTCGAAGGACAGAGGTTTACGGAGGGACACAGAGACAGCTGAACGCCCAGATATTGTTGGAGATGCACATTACAGCTACAGACTACTCTCCCGACAGTGCAGCACTCCCTCAGCATTGACCCTCGGACAGTGCCCACTCCCTCAGCTCTGACCCTCCGACAGTGCCCACTCCCTCAGCAATGACCCCCGGCAGTGCCCACTCCCTCAGCACTGACCCTCCGACAGTGCCCACTCCCTCAGCACTGACCCTCCGACAGTGCGGCACTCCCTCAGCAC
>NW_025213178.1:5786-8518 GCF_004010195.1 Chiloscyllium plagiosum
CAGTGATCAGGAGCAGGGACCCTGGCTGATTTCCCCCCCCCTCTCTCTCTCTAACCCTGGGACAGTGATCAGGAGCAAGATCCCTGGCTGATTTCCTCTCTCTAATCCAGGGATCACTGGGCAGTGATCAGGAACAGGAATCCTGGCTGATTTCCCCCCTCTCTCTCTTTCTCTCTCTAACCCAGGGATCACTGGGCAGCGATCAGGAGCAGGGACCCTGGCAGATTTCCCCCACTCCCCCTCTCTCTCTCTCTAACCCAGGGATCACTGGGCAGCGATCAGGAGCAGGATCCCTGGCTGATTTCCCCCCTCTCTCTCTCTAACCCAGGGATCACTGGGCAGTGATCAGGAGCAGGATCCCTGACTGAGTCCTGTTCCTCTCAAAGCTCAAGACGCTCAGTACATTCAGAAAGCACATCAGACCAGGCAGATCATAACAGAGGCCTGAGGTCATGTTCGGTTCTCAGCGACACACAGCAATCCCACACGGCTCAGGTGAATACCTCTACGCTCGAGCGAATGTTCCCCTCCTGCTATCTGGACAGGAGCTAAGGCGTTTTGACAGATTCGACTCAGGTTCTGCCCATTCCATGGCAGGCTAAATTTAGACGCTCAGCACTGACAGGCAGCAGAGCACCAAACAGGAAATGATGCAATTCTTCACTCTGCGTTCAGACACAGCCTCATTGATCTGACAAACATGAGCACTGCCACAGTCAAAATGCACCATCTTCAAAATATCCCTCAGGAACTTACACATCATTAACAAACTGCTGCATGGTATGGTACCCCAGTGTTAGACAGGGACAGACCTGTCCCCACCAGTACTGTACCCCAGTGTTATACAGGGACAGACCTGTCCCCACCAGTACGATACTCCAGAGCCATACAGGGACAGACCTGTCCCCACCAGTACTGTACCCCAGTGTAATACAGGGACAGATCTGTCCCCACTAGTGTTGTACCCCAGTGTAATACAGGGACAGACCTGTCCCCACCAGTATTATATCCCAGTGTTATACAGGGACAGACTAGTCCCCATCAGTATTGAAGGCCAGTGTTATACAGGAACAGACCTCTCCCCCACCAGTACTGTACCCCAGTGTAATACAGGGACAGACCTGTCCCCACCGATACTGTACCCAGTGTTATACAGGAACAGACCGGTCCCCATCAGTACTGTACCCCAGTGTAATACAGGGACAGATCTGTCCCCCACCAGTACTGTACCCCAGTGTTATACAGGGACAGACCGGTCCCCATCAGTACTGTACCCCAGTGTAATACAGGGACAGATCTGTCCCCCACCAGTACTGTACCCCAGTGTTATACAGGGACAGACCTGTTCCCACCAGTACTGTACCCCAGTGAAATACAGGGACAGACCTGTCCCCACCAGTACTGTACCCCAGTGTTATACAGTGACAGACCTGTCCCCACCAGTACTGTACCCCAGTGTTACACAGTGACAGACCTGTCCCCACCAGTGCTGTACCCCAGTGTTACACAGTGACAGACCTGTCCCCACCAGTACTGTACCCCGGTGTTACACAGTGACAGACCTGTCCCCACCAGTACTGTACCCCAGTGTTATACAGTGAAAGACGTGTCCCCCCCACCAAGTAATGTTACCCAGCGTCATACAGGGACAAACCTGTCCCCACCAGTACTGCACCCGAGTATTATACAGTGACAGACCTGTCCCCACCAGTATTGTACCCCAGTGTTATACAGTGACAGACCGGTCCCCATCAGTACTGTATCCCAGTGTAATACAGGGACATATCTGTCCCCCACCAGTACTGTACCCCAGTGTTATACAGGGACAGACACTGTCCCCACCAGTACGATACCCCAGAGTTATACAGTGATAGACCTGTCCCCACCAGTACGATACCCCAGAGTTATACAGTGATAGACCTGTCCCCACCAGTACTGTACCCCAGTGTTATACAATGACAGACCTGTCCAAACCAGTACTGTACCCCAGTGTTATACAGAGACAGACCTGTTCCCAGTACTGTACCCCAGCGTTATACAGGGACAGACCCGTCCCCCCAGTACTGTCCCCCAGTGTTATACAGTGACGGACCTGTCCCCACCAGTACTGTACCCCAGTGTTATACAGTGACAGACCTGTCCGCAGTACTGTACCCCAGTGTTATACAGTGACAGACCTGTCCCCACCAGTACTGTACCCAACTATTATAGTGACAGATCTGTCCCCACCGGTACTGTACCCCAGAGTTATACAGTGACTGACCTGTCCCCACCAGTACTGTCCCCCAGAGCTATATAGCGACAGACCTGTCCTCACCAGTACTGTACCCGAGTATTATAGTGACAGACCTGTCCCCACCAGTACTGAACCACAGCGTTATACAGTGACAGACCCATCCCCACCAGTACTGTACCCCAGTGTTATACAGTGACAGAACTGACCCCCACCAGTACTGTACCGCAGTGTAATACAGGGACAGACTTGTCCACACCAGTACTGTACCTCCTACAGTACCCACTCATTCGGCCTGACACTCAGACAGTGCTCACTCGCTTGGCACAGACCCTCCGACAGTGCGGCGCTCCCACGGCACTGACCCTCCGACAGTGCCCATTCCCTCAGCACTGACCCTCCGACAGTGCCCACTCCCTCAGCACTGACCCTCCGACAGTGCCCACTCCCTCAGCACTGACCCTCCGACAGTGCGGCACTCCCTCAGCACTGACCCTCC
>NW_025213178.1:9671-10608 GCF_004010195.1 Chiloscyllium plagiosum
TCCGACAGTGCCCACTCCCTCAGCACTGACCCTCCGACAGTGTAGCACTCCCTCAGCACTGACCCTCCGACAGTGCCCTCTCCCTCAGCACTGACCCTCCGACAGTGCCCACCTTCTCAGCACTGACCCTCCGACAGTGCCCACTTCCTCAGCACTGACCCTCCGACAGTGCGGCACTCCCTCAGCACTGACCCTCCGACAGTGCAGCACTCCCTCAGCACTGACCCTCCGACAGTGCGGCACTCACCCCAGCACTGACCCTCCAACAGTGCGGCACTCACCCAGCACTGACCCTACGACAGTGCCCACTCCCTCAGCACTGACCCTCCGACAGTGCCCACTCCCTCAGCACTGACCCTCCGAAAGTGCGGCGCCCCCTCAGCACTGACAGAGGACCATCAGAGGGCGCTGCCAACTGTATTTTCTGACACAGAGCAGGGGAAGACAGGGGGGAGTCTGTCAGCCTCTAAATCCCCTGAGATGTGACTGAGACCAGAACCACTCTGAATGGAAAATGTTCTGACACACACAAACACATGAAAGTAATCAAACCGAGCAGCAAGAATGAAAAAGCAGGTACTTACTTTTCTGAGAGCGGAGGGCGAGTCGCAGTGGACTGGTGAGGAGGTCTTCATCAGATGCAAAGCCAGGGAACTCTTCACCCTAAAGCAGGGCAGACACAGAAAGAGAGAGAGAGAGAGAGGTGAGAACACTACTCTGCTTGATCTGTGGCTCACTCAGCAACCAGCCAGGTACCCGCGGCTCCATTTAAACATCAGGAATTCAGGAGAAACATCCCAAGATTTTGTGACTCAGTGCTGAGGGAGCACCGCACTGTCGGAGGGTCAGTGCTGAGGGAGCACCGCACTGTTAGAGGGTCAGTGCTGAGGGAGCGCCGCACTGTTGGAGGGTCAGTGCTGAGGGAGCACCGCACTGT
>NW_025213178.1:11184-12177 GCF_004010195.1 Chiloscyllium plagiosum
CTGTCGGAGGGTCAGTGCTGTGGGAGTGGGCACTGTCGGAGGGTCAGTGCTGAGGGAGTACTGCACTGTCGGAGGGTCAGTGCTGAGGGAGTGCCGCACTGTCGGAGGGTCAGTGCTGAGGGAGTGGGCACTGTCGGAGGGTCAGTGCTGAGGGAGTGGGCACTGTCGGAGGGTCAGTGCTCAGGGAGCGCCGCACTTTGGCTGGGACATGAACTGAGTCCCTCTCGGGTAGGTGTGAAGGATACACACAGATAACACTGTGAGAGGAGTGGGGTCCTGCTGATGTGTACGCCTCATCCAACATGGCTTCAACAAAGATGCTGTTTGTTGGAGATTACGATGCGCAAATCTGCCGCTGCATTTCTGACATTCCATCGAGGACCGTCCTCCAAAGAGGTCATTCATTGGCTTCAAAGGTCTGGCATGTTGGGGACAGGCACTACAGAAATGCAACTTGTGCTCATGTGTAGATGATTGAACTGAATTGTAGTATTAGCTGTAAAAACCGAGTCACAGCAATTTCATACCTGCCACCTTCTTGGGAAATACACAGAATGACAGCATATTTAAACCTTTCGACTCCCAGCTGCGCCCTAGCCAGAACCTGGGGGACGGTGTCAGCTGCTGCTGCATGCCATGGATCTGTCAGCCTGTACACTGACTGACCCCTGACACTACAGCCACTTGTACACAACAACACACCCACCTCAAACACAACTACAGCCTGTGGGCCCTGTTCACCCCCATCTCCTCCTCCAGCCTGTTACACAGGAACAGGAGGCCATTCAGCCCCATCTCCCCCTCCAGCCTGTTACACAGGAACAGGAGGCCATTCAGCCCCACCTCCCCCTCCAGCCTGTTACACAGGAACAGGAGGCCATTCAGCCCCTCCTCCCCCAGCCTGTTACACAGCGACAGGAGGCCATTCAGCCCCTCCTCCTCCAGCCTGTTACACAGGAACAGGAGGCCATTCAGCCTCTCCTCCCCCTCCAG
>NW_025213178.1:12209-12646 GCF_004010195.1 Chiloscyllium plagiosum
CACAGGAACAGGAGGCCATTCAGCCTCCCCTCCTCCACCTCCAGCCTGTTACACAGGAACAGGAGGCCATGCAGCCCCTCCTCCACCTCCAGCATGTTACACAGGAATGAGGCCATTAAGCCCCTCCTCCTCTTCCAGCCTGTTACACAGGAACAGCAGGAGGCCATTCAGCCCCATGCAACCAAATCACAACAGGGTTATCATCACTAATTCAACAAGATGCCTTTTTCCCCAAAGACCTTCTCACTACGACCCAAAATGGGCACTCAGTAATGGAAACTGTATCCGTACCCCCCCCACTCCCTGTGGGACTCCCACATTCCACCCCCTCCACCCCACTCCCTGTAGGACTCAGTCCCACATTCCCCCCTCCACTCCCTGTAGGATTCAGTCCCACATTCACCCCCCCCCCCCACTCCCTGTGGGACTCAGTCCCA
>NW_025213178.1:18878-21936 GCF_004010195.1 Chiloscyllium plagiosum
CCCACCCTGGGGAAAGGTCTCTGGTTATCCACTCTGTCCCTGTCTCTCATCATCTTGTAGACCTCTATCAAGTCCCCTCTCACCCTCCTTCACCCCAATGGGAAAAGCCCTCGCTCCCTCCACCTTTCCCCATCAGACACACCCTCCGATCCAGGCAGCATCCTGGGAGATCCCCTCTGCACCCTCTCTAAACCTTCCACATCCTTCCTATAATGAGGTGACCAGAACTGAGCACAATATCACTTTATCCCTGTATTTTGCATTCAAATCCCACCTTCCAAAGTGAATCACTTCACACTTTTCCAGGTTGAACTCCATCTGCCACGTCCCAGCCCAGCTCTGCGTCCTGTCAGTGTCCCGTTGGAACCTACAACACTATCCACAACTCCACCAACCTCTGTGTCATCGCCAAACTTACTAACCCCCCCCCCCCACCCCTTCCACTTCCTCATCCAAGTCATTTATAAACATCACAAAGAGCAGAGGTCCCAGAACAGATCCCTGTGGAACACCCACTGGTCACCGAGCCCCAGGCTGAATACTTGCCATCTCCCACCACCCTCTGTCTTCTCTGGGGCCAGCCAATTCTGTATCCAGACAGCCAGATTTCCCTGGATCCCAAGCCTCCTTCCTTTCTGAATCAGCCTACCCTGGGGAACCTTACTGAACACCTCGCTAAAATCCATATCCACCACATCCACTGCTCTACCCTCATCACTGTGTTTTGTCACATCCTCAAAGAACTCAGTAAGGTTTGTGAGATATGGCCTGCCCCTCCCAAAGCCATGCTGACTCGCTCGAATCAAACGACGGTTTTCCAAATAATCATAAATCCTGTCTCTCAGGATCCTCTCCAATACTTTACCCACCAGAGACGTAAGACTGACTGGTCTGTAATTCCCAAGGTTATCCCTATTCCCTTTCTTGACCAAGGGAATAACATTTGCCACCCTCCAATCATCTGACACTACTCCAGTGGATGGCAGGACGCAAAGATCATCGCCCTCAGCACAATAATCTCTTCCCTCGCTTCCCGTAGGAACCTTGGGTGTACCCCGTCTGGCCCAGGGGACTTATCTATCCTCAGGTTTTTCAAACGTTCCATCACATCCTCGTTCTGAAAGTCTCCCACGTACCACACACCCCTTTGCCTGGAAACAGCTTCTCCCAACCGACTTGGGAAAGTTCCTGTCTAAGACCAGCAAAACTGGCCTTGCCCCAATTGAGAAGCTTAACTTGTGGACCGGACCTATCCTTATCCATTGTGCCACGGGTCCCAAAGTGCTCCCCACAAAAACTTGTGTCACCACCTTGCCTTATTCCCCAGAGCATGTCCCTTCTCCAGAATGACCATCTCCATACCGGATGAGAAATTCTTCCTGAACACACTCAACAAATTTCTCTCCATCCAAGCCCTGACACAAAGACAGGTCCACGTTGGGAAAGTTAAAATCCCCTTCTATTACAACTCGGTTATTTTTGGGGCTGTCTGAGATTTCCTTGAGAGTTCCATCCATATCACCACACTGGTCTATCACCCAGGCAAATCCTCTCTCAGTGCAGCTGTGATGTTCTCCCAAATCAAAAACAGCACTCCCTC
The DNA here is from genome assembly GCF_004010195.1 of Chiloscyllium plagiosum. Lineage (NCBI taxonomy): Eukaryota > Metazoa > Chordata > Chondrichthyes > Orectolobiformes > Hemiscylliidae > Chiloscyllium > Chiloscyllium plagiosum. The sequence goes on from NW_025213178.1 coordinate 20,479, forward strand.
ACCCCTCCTGCCTCCCCTTCCAGCCTTCTGACAGTATCTGTACCCCAGAACATTGAGCTGCCAGTCCTGCCCATCCCTGAGCCACGTTTCTATAATCGTTCTGATATCCCAGTCCCATTGGCCCGTTCATGGCCCAAGTTCATTTGCCTCATCTGTCAGGTCTCTGACGTTGAAATAAGTAGAGTTTAACCCCCACCCACTTGTCAGGCCCTCATTCCTTTCCCAAAAAATGTCACTGGCACCAATGTGCACAAGTTCTGGCTGTTCCTCTCCCCCGAAACAATATCATGCAACCGCTCAGAGACCACCTTCGCCCTGGCACCAGGGAGCTCACACACTATCCCTGCTCGAGCAAATCCCTCCCAGTCTCCCTCACTCGTACACCGATCGCTCCCAGTCTCCCTCACACCTGTATTGATCACTCCCAGTCTCCCTCACTCCTGTACCGATCGCTCCCAGTCTCCCTCACTCCTGGACCGATCGCTCCCAGTCTCCCTCACTCCTGTATTGATCACGACCAGTCTCCCTCACTCCTGTATTGATGACTCCCAGTCTCCCTCACTCCTGTATTGATCACTCCCAGTCTCCCTCTCTCCTGTATTGATCACTCCCAGTCTCTCTCACTCCTGTACCCATCGCTCCCAGTCTCCCTCACTCCTGTACTGATCACGACCAGTCTCCCTCACTCCTGTATTGATCACTCCCAGTCGCCCTCATTCCTGTATTGATCACTCCCAGTCTCCCTCACTCCTGTATTGATCACTCCCAGTCTCCCTCATCCTGTGCCCATCGCTCCCAGTCGCCCACACTCCTGTATTGATCACTCCCAGTCTCCCTCACTCCTGTAGCGATCACTCCCAGTCTCGCTCACTCCTGTTTTCTTCACTCCCAGTCTCTCTCACTTCTGTATTGACCACTCCCAGTCTCCCTCACTCCTGTATTGATCACTCCCAGTCTCCCTCACTGCTGTATTGATCACACACAGTGTCCCTCACCCCTATACAGATCGTTCCCAGTCTCCCTCACTCCTGTATTGATTGCTCCCAGTCTCCCTCACTCCTGTATTGATCACTCCCAGTCTCCCTCACTGCTGTATTGATCACACCCAGTGTCCCTCACCCCTATACAGATCGTTCCCAGTCTCCCTCACTCCTGGATTGATTGCTCCCAGTCTCCCTCACTCCTGTATTGATCACTCCCAGTCTCCCTCACTACTGTATTGATCACTCCCAGTCTCCCCCATCTTGTATTGATCGCTCCCAGTCTCCCTCACTCCTGTATTCATCACTCCCAGTCTCCCTCACTCCTGCATTGATCACTCCCAGTCTCCCTCACTCCTTTACCGATCACTCCCAGTCTCCCTCATCCTGTACCCATCGCTCCATTCTCCCTCACTCCTGAATGATCGCTCACAGCCTCCCTCACTCCTGTCGTGGTCACTCCCAGTTTCCCTCACTC
>NW_025213178.1:21954-23615 GCF_004010195.1 Chiloscyllium plagiosum
GATCGCTCCCAGTCTCCCTCACTCCTGTATTGATCACTCCCAGTCTCCCTCACTCCTGTACAGAAGGCTCCCAGTCTCCCTCACTCCTGTACCGATCGCTCCCAGTCTCGCTCACTCCTGTACCGATCACTCCCAGTCTCGCTCACTCCTGTTTTCTTCACTCCCAGTCTCCCTCACTCCTGTATTGATCACTCCCAGTCTCCCTCATCTTGTATTGATCAATCCCAGACCCCCTCACGCCTGTATTGATCACTCCCAATCTCCCTCACTCCTGTACCGATCACTCCCAGTCTCCCTCACTCCTGTACCGATCACTCCCAGTCTCCCTCACTCCTGTATTGATCGCTCAGTCTCCCTCACTCCTGTAGTGATCACTCCCAGTCTCCCTCATCTTGTATTGATCAATCCCAGACCCCCTCACTCCTGTATTAATCACTCCCAGTCTCTTTCACTCCTGTATTGATCACACCCAGTGTGCCTCACTCCTGTATTGATCACTCCCAGTCTGCCTCACTCCTGTACCGATCGCTCCCAGTCTCTCTCACTCCTGTGTTGATCACTTCCAGTCTCTCTCTCACTCCTGTATTGATCACTCCCAGTCTCCCTCACTCCTGTATTGCTCGCTTCCATTTTCCCTCATCTTGTATTGATCGCTCCCATTCTCTCTCACTCCTGTATTGATCATTCCCAGTCTCTCTCACTCCTGTATTGATCACTCCCCATCTCCCTCTCTCCTGTATTGATCACTCCCATTCTCTCTCACTCCTGTATTGATCATTCCCAGTCTCCCTCACTCCTGTACTGATCACTCCCAGTCTCCCTCACTCCTGCACTGATCACTCCCCGTCTCCCTCACTCCTGTACCGATCACTCCCAGTCTCGCTCACTCCTGTTTTCTTCACTCCCAGTCTCCCTCACTTCTGTATTGATCACTCCCAGTCTCGCTCACTCCTGTAGTGATCACTCCCAGTCTCCCTCATCTTGTATTGATCAATCCCAGACCCCCTCACGCCTGTATTGATCACTCCCAGTCTCCCTCACTCCTGTATTGATCACTCCCAGTCTCCCTCACGCCTGTATTGATCACTCCCAGTCTCCCTCACGCCTGTATTGATCACTCCCAGTCTCTCTCACTCCTATATTGATCGCTCCCAGACCCCCTCACGCCTGTATTGATCACTCCCAGTCTCTCTCACTCCTATATTGATCGCTCCCAGACCCCCTCACGCCTGTATTGATCACTCCCAGTCTCTCTCACTCCTATATTGATCGCTCCCAGACCCCCTCACGCCTGTATTGATCACTCCCAGTCTCTCTCACTCCTATATTGATCGCTCCCAGACCCCCTCACGCCTGTATTGATCACTCCCAGTCTCCCTCACGCCTGTATTGATCACTCCCAGTCTCTCTCACTCCTATATTGATCGCTCCCAGACCCCCTCACGCCTGTATTGATCACTCCCAGTCTCTCTCACTCCTATATTGATCGCTCCCAGACCCCCTCACGCCTGTATTGATCACTCCCAGTCTCTCTCACTCCTATATTGATCGCTCCCAGACCCCCTCACGCCTGTATTGATCACTCCCAGTCTCTCTCACTCCTATATTGATCGCTCCCAGACCCCCTCACGCCTGTATTGATCACTCCCAGTCTCCCTCAC
>NW_025213178.1:26707-26866 GCF_004010195.1 Chiloscyllium plagiosum
GATCGCTCCCAGTCTCCCACACTCCTGTACCGATCGCTCCCTGTCTCTCTCACTCCTGTGTTGATCACTCCCAGTCTCAGTCACTCCTGTATTGATCTCTCCCAGTCGCCCTCACTCCTGTATTGATCGCTCCCAGTCTCCCTCACTCCTGCATTGATC
>NW_025213178.1:26951-29464 GCF_004010195.1 Chiloscyllium plagiosum
GCCCATCGCTCCCAGTCTCCCACACTCCTGTATTGATCACTCCCCATCTCCCTCACTCCTGTACCGATCACTCCCAGTCTCGCTCACTCCTGTTTTCTTCACTCCCAGTCTCCCTCACTTCTGTATTGATTGCTCCCAGTCTCCCTCACTCCTGTATTGGTCGCTCCCAGTCTCCCTCAATCCTGTATTGATCGCTCCCAGTCTCCCTCACTTCTGTATTCATCACTCCCAGTCTCTCTCACTCCTGTATTCATCACTCCCAGTCTCCCTCACTACTGTATTGATCACTCCCAGTCACCCTCATCTTGTACTGATCGCTCCCAGACCCCCTCACGCGTGTATTGATCACTCCCAGTCTCCCTCTCTCCTGTATTGGTCACTCCCAGTCTCCCTCACTCCTGTATTCATCACTCCCAGTCTCCCTCACTCCTGCATTGATCGCTCCCAGTCTCCCTCACTCCTGTATTGATCGCTCCAAGTCTCCCTCACTTTTGTATTGATCGCCATCAGTCTCCCCCACTCCTGTACCGATCACTCCCAGTCACCCTCATCCTGTGCCCAACGCTCCCAGTCTCCCACATTCTTGTATTGATCACTCCCATTCTCCCTCACTCCTGTACTGATCACTCCCAGTCTCCCTCACTCCTATACCGATCACTACCAGTCACCCTCATCCTGTGCCCATCGCTCCCAGTCTCCCACACTCCTGTATTGATCACTGCCCGTCTCCTTCACTCCTGTACCGATCACTCCCATTCTCGGTCACTCCTGTATTGATCACTCCCAGTCTCCCTCACTCGTGTATTGATCACTCCCAGTCTCCCTCTCTCCTGCACTGATCGTTCCCAGTCTCCCTACCTCCTGTATTGATCACACCCAGTCTCCCTCACTCCTGTATTCATCACTCCCAGTCTCCCACATATTGTATTGATCGCTTCCAGTCTCCCTCACTCCTGTATTGATCACTCCCATTCTCCCTCTCTCCTGTACAGTTCGTTCCCAGTCTCCCTACCTCCTGTATTGATCACTCCCCGTCTCCTTCACTCCTGTATTGATCACTCCCAGTCTCCCTCTCTCCTGTACAGTTCGTTCCCAGTCTGCCTCACTCCTGTATTGATCACTCCCAGTCTGCCTCACTCCTGTATTGATCACTCCCAGTCTGCCTCACTCCTGTATTGATCACTACCAGTCTGCCTCACTCCTGTATTGATCACTACCAGTCTGCCTCACTCCTGTATTGATCGCTCCCAGTCTCCCTCACTCCTGTATTGATCGCTCCCTGTCTCCCTCACTCCTGTACTGATCAATCACAGTCTCCCTCCCTCCTGTATTGATCACTCCCAGTCTCCCTCACCCCTTTACCGATCACTCCTAGTCTCCCTCATCCTGTACCCATCGCTCACAGTTTCCCTCACTCCTGAATTGATCGCTCCCAGTCTCAATCACTCCTGTATTGATCAGTCCCAGTCTCCCTCACTCCTGTATTGATCACTCCCAGTCTCCCTCACTCCTGTAGCGATCGCTCCCAGTCTCCCTCACTCCTGTAGCGATCGCTCCCAGTCTCCCTCACTCCTGTACCAATCGCTCCCAGTCTCCCTCACTCCTGTACCGATCGCTCCCAGTCTCCCACACTCCTGTACCGATCGCTCCCAGTCTCCCTCACTCCTGTACCGATCGCTCCCAGTCTCCCACACTCCTGTACCGATCGCTCCCTGTCTCTCTCACTCCTGTGTTGATCACTCCCAGTCTCAGTCACTCCTGTATTGATCTCTCCCAGTCGCCCTCACTCCTGTATTGATCGCTCCCAGTCTCCCTCACTCCTGCATTGATCGCTCCCAGTCTCCCTCACTCCTGTATTGATCGCTCCCAGTCTCAGTCACTACTGTATTGATCGCTCCAAGTCTCAGTCACTGCTGTATTGATCAAGTCTCCCTCACTCTTGTACCGATCGCTCCCAGTCTCCCTCACTCCTGCATTGATCGCTCCCAGTCTCCCTCACTCCTGCATTGATCGCTCCCAGTCTCCCTCACTCCTGCATTGATCGCTCCCAGTCTCCCTCACTCCTGCATTGATCGCTCCCAGTCTCCCTCACTCCTGCATTGATCGCTCCCAGTCTCCCTCACTCCTGCATTGATCGCTCCCAGTCTCCCTCACTCCTGCATTGATCGCTCCCAGTCTCCCTCACTCCTGCATTGATCGCTCCCAGTCTCCCTCACTCCTGCATTGATCGCTCCCAGTCTCCCTCACTCCTGCATTGATCGCTCCCAGTCTCCCTCACTCCTGCATTGATCGCTCCCAGTCTCCCTCACTCCTGCATTGATCGCTCCCAGTCTCCCTCACTCCTGCATTGATCGCTCCCAGTCTCCCTCACTCCTGCATTGATCGCTCCCAGTCTCCCTCACTCCTGCATTGATCGCTCCCAGTCTCCCTCACTCCTGCATTGATCGCTCCCAGTCTCCCTCACTCCTGCATTGATCGCTCCCAGTCTCCCTCACTCCTGTATTGATCGCTCC
>NW_025213178.1:30110-31104 GCF_004010195.1 Chiloscyllium plagiosum
GTGATCACTCCCAGTCTCCCTCACTCCTGTACAGAAGGCTCCCAGTCTCCCTCACTCCTGTACCGATCGCTCCCAGTCTCTCTCACTCCTGTATTGATCACTTCCAGTCTCTCTCACTCCTGTATTGATCGCTCCCAGTCTCCCTAACTCCTGTATTGATCACTCCCAGTCTCCCTCACTCCTGTACCGATCACTCCCAGTCTCACTCACACCTGTATTGATCACTTCTGGCACAGTTACTGTGGTGTTGATAATAACCAGTACCAGCACTCCAATAATGATCACTTCCTCTCTCAGTTACTCCCGTATTGATCGCCCCCAGTATCAATCATCCAGTACTGAACTCCCAGCCCCCACTGCAACTACAGAACCACCTGGATTGTCTGAACTTCAATTATCCGAACAATGTCTCAAGGTCCTGTAAAAACGTTATCCATTACCCAAACAAATTACTCCCCACCAGGCGTGTTAGGATATTCCAGGCTGTTCTGTATACTGATCAGCCTCAGTTACTTTTGATCACACCCAGTGTCCAAGCATTACAGCATATCATTCCAAGCCTCGGTCACTCCTGTCTCTGTCACTCTCAGGATATTGAAATCTCCTTCAAGGTATTGATCAATCCTTGGAACATTCATCACTGCCCTCGATACTGGAACCCAGTTCCCATCACAGGATATCAATCCGTAAGGATACCGAGCACCCTATAGGGATATTGATCGTCCTGCAGAGATGTTGATCACCCTGTACAGAAACCTAACTACCCGTAGGGACATCGATTGCCTGGTATAGATACTGATCACACAGGTGAGGTATCGAATCCCTGTCGCAACACCAAGAGCCCCACATCGATACAGAGTTCCCTGTAGGGATACCGGTCGCCCCACATCGATACAGAGTGCCCCTAGGGATACAGGTCACCCAACATTGATACAGAGTGCCCCGTAGGGATACCGGTCGTCCCACATCGATACAGAGTGCCCCTAGGGATACA
>NW_025213179.1:0-31107 GCF_004010195.1 Chiloscyllium plagiosum
CCAATGGAACAAGCCCCAGAGATGCCACCTGTATCACTGGTCCCACTTTTATCAGCAGCACAAGGCAAGTGTACTATTCAACTTATTGTTTTGAATCAAACCACTTTCCTTAAGCTGCTGTGTTACTCAAAGCATAAGGTATTACTATCGTAAAAAGGAAAATATATTGATTTTTAATGAAAGGGTCATGTGAAACCATGAGAGGTTGGCTGTTATTGCTGACTAATTGTTACCTATGTATGTGGAATGCAAAGTGGTGACACAGCTCTACCTGAGTCCTGTTTATATTTACGATTTGAAATGGATTCAGTCATGGGTTTTTATTTATATGAAGCTAGAAAGTGGATGGTTGCAGCCATCAGTTATTTGCTGATTTTCGAACCTTAGCAAAAATCTGACAAACTAAACTACTTAACTTCCTTTAACAGTCAAGTTGAAATACAAACTTTGTGTCGTTTTAGAAAAAAACAAATGTTTTTAAATAATAACTCTCTACATGTGGTAAACTAGCTATAATAACTATAGAAATGGCTCATCCTGTATTTCAATGCTGTTTTGAAACTACTTGAACCTTTAATACCTTTTTACCAATTTTTCTTTTTAAAAGAAGTCTTGCTACTTTTGATATATGGCAACCTATGTGCAGAGACATGAGTACTGTTTCAGTTCATTGGAAGTGATCTTTAGTGGCAAGGCCAGCACTTATTGCCCATTGTTGCACAAGAGATGTTGGTGACCCATCTTATTAAGCCACTGGAGTCCATGGATTATAAGTACACTCACCATACTGTTTGGACGGTTTAGTATTTTGATCTGTTAACAATGAAAATTTGAATGTAGTTCCAAGTCAGGAGGGGAATTTGCATTTTGTGGGATTCTCTTACTTCGGCTGCCTTTTTATATTCATAAGTTCATAAGATGTAGGAGCAGAATTAGACTGTTTGGCCCATTTGAGTCTGCTCCACCATTCGATCATGGGTGAAATGCTCCTCACCCCATTTTCCTGCCACCACCTCCATATCCTTTCAATGCATTTACCAATTACAAACCTAACACCACCTTAAATTTACTGTCCCAGAATCCGCTGTACTTTGGGATAGCAAATTCAGCAGATTCACAACCCTTCTGGAGAAGTAGTTTCTCATCAACTCTTCTAAATTTGCTACCTCTTGTCCTAGATTGCTCCACAAAAGGAAGCATCTGCTCCATGTCTATTTTGTCCATACCTTTTTAATCATCTTGAATACCTCCATTTGATTCCGCCTCTCCCCCCACCCCCCCCATCCTTCTAAATTCCAGACTGAACAGTGTAGGCCTGTACTATGTCTCTTCATAAAACAAAACCCTCATCTCTGGGATCAATCTAGTGAACCTCTTTTGAACTGCCTCCAATGCTACTGCATCAGTGCACCAATAAGGGGACCAAAACTCTGCACAGTACTCCAGGTGCAGTCTCACCAATGCCTTGCATAGTTGCAACAATACTTCCTAGCCTTTTATATTCTATTCCTTTAGCTATAAATGCTAACATTCCATTTGCTTCCTTTATTTGTTGTACCTGCATGCTAGTTTTCTGTGACTCCTGAACAAAGACACCCAAATCCCTCTATACCGGAACATCTCTACGTTTAGATAACAGGTCACCTTCCCATTTTTCTGACCTCGCACTTATCAATGTTAAACTCCATTTGTTACTATTTGGCCTACTGTCATAACCAATCTAGATCCATTTGTAAGGTTCTTACTTTTTCATTGCAGCTTACCATCCTGCCTATTTTCATGTCATCTGCAAACTTGGCTATAGAGCCTTCTATCCTTGTATCTAAGTCATGAATGTAGATTGTAAAAAGTTGGGGACAAAGGACGAAACACTGTGGCACCCCACTAGTTACTTCCTGCCATCCAGGAAAAGAAACATTTAACCTGACTGTCATCTATCCAGGCTAATAAATTACCCCTAATCCTATACAATCCCATACTTGTGAATTAACCTTTTGTACAGCACCTTATCAAACTCCTTCCGGAAGTCCAGATGTATTCCATCTAAAGGATCCTCATTATCCATGTATTACATCTTCAAAGAATTGTAGCAAATTAGACAAACCTGATTTGCATTTCATAAAACCATGCTGACTCAGATAGCATTTTGACTTTCCAAATGCCCTGGTATTGCTTCCTCGATTTGATTCTAACACTAATCCAACAACAGATGTGAAACTAACTGTTCTGTAATATCCCACCTGTTGCCTCCCTCCCTTTTTGAACAATAGCATTGTATTAGTATTTTTCCAAACCAATGGAATTTTTCCTGTGTCCAGGGAATTTTGGAATACTGTAATCAATGGATCCACTATCTCTCTCGCCACTTGCAATAATAGCCTAGGATGTAGGCCATCAGGCCTGTGGGACTTGTCTCCCCTCAATCCTAATGATTTGCTGAGTACAGTTTCCCTATCAATGTTGTTTGTTCTAAGTTCTGCCTCTTCCTATTGCCTCTGACTTGCCTGTTCCAGTGGGGCAAAACTGAAGCAAAGTATTGATTCTGCATCTCTGCCATTCCAGTGTTCTCTGCTATCAAATCTCCAGTTGCATCTTCCAGGGGGCCAACATTCACCTTAGCAAGACTCTCTTTTATGTATCTGTAAAAACTTTTGCTATCCTTTTTGATATTTTGTGCTAGTGTTTTTTTCATACTTTATCTTAGCAGTTTTTATTAACTTTTTAGTATCCCTTTATGTTTGAATGTTTTCCAATCTTCCAGTCTGCCACTTGCCTTTGCAATATGGTATACCTTAATGCTTGACTTTATATTTTCCTTGATCTCCTTGTTTAACTGTGTACAGGTTGAACCCCCCACCTCCGTCCCCTGCCCTTAACATCTTTGTTTCCCACTGGGATGTATTTTAGTTGTGAGGAATTGAGTAGCTCCTTAAACAACTGCCACTGCTCATCCGCTGTCTTTTTAGCCTTCCTGCCCAATCTACTCAGACCAAATCTGTCCTCATGCCTACATAATTTACTTTGTTTAATTCCAGAATACTAGTGTGGGACTCTCCTTTCTCAACTCCAAACTGAATTTTGAATTCAATCATAATATGGTCACTACTCCCTATAGGATCCTTAACTAAGCTGTCATCAATTAATCTCCCCTCATTACATAATATCAAATCCAGAGTAGCCTGCTGTCTGGTTCCACAACATATTGCTCCATGAAACAATCTCGAATACATTCATTGAACTCTGCCTCCAGGCATACCTTTGCCAATTTGACTCTTCCAATCTGTGTGCATGTTAAAAATCACCCATGATTATTGCCATACCTTTTCTTGCAAGCTTCTAACATTTCCTGGTTTATACTGTGCCCCACAGCAGAACCATTGCTTGGGGACCTAGAGATTACTCCTACCAAGCACTACTTCCTTTGCTATTTCTTATTTATACCAAGACTGATTGCACATCTTGCTCTCCTGTGCTTATGTCGTTTCTCATTACAGCACTGATCCCTCCCTTCAGCCAAAGCTACACCACATATTTTTCCTTTCAGTCTATCTTTCTGAAATGCTGAGTACTCTTAGATATTCAATTTCCAGACCTGGTCTCCTTGTAGGCATGTCTCTGTAATGGCTACCAAATTGTGCCCTTTTGTTTCTATTTGCACCATTAACTCATTTAATTTTGTTTCAGATGCTTCATGTATCTAGATAAAAGGCTTTTTAATTTGTTTTTCTGGTAAATTTTCTTTTTTATATAATTACTTGGTGCATAAAGACATTTGCCGGTTCTGTCCCTCACCTTTTTATTGGCCAGTTACCATCCACCACATTGCTAACCTGGACTCTTATTACTTAATTTGGGTTTTCAAATTTCCCTGTAACTGAATCTCCACCACTGTCAATCCCTCCTCCTCTCTTCCCTCTTTCTCGCCCCCCCCCCCCCCCCCCAATAAAGTTTACAGCCTTGGGTCTGCTTCATCTTTATTGACCCTGTGCCACTTAGCTCATGGCTCAGATAATAATCCAGAGATTATTTTTTCTTGGTTCTGCTTTTTAATTTAGCTCTTAACTGTTCATACTCCCTTAGCAGAACCCCTGCCCTAGTTTAATCTGTCATTGGTACCCATGTGAACCACAACAACTGGATGTTGCCCCTCCCACTCAAAGATAATCTACAACCCACATGAGATATCCTGAACCGGAGCACTAAATAGGCAATACAGCCTTTGGGGCTCTCAATCCTGGTCACCGAATAGTGTCTATTGCCCTAACTTATACTATCCTCAATTACAACATTTCTCTCCCTGAATGGCTCCCTGCAACCTGGTGCTGCGGTCACTTGGCTTATCCTCCTTACAGTCCTCATTCCTGTCCACACAAGGAGCAAGACACTTGGACCTGTAGGACAAAGACAGGGGCTGAGACTCCTGCAACTCCATCTTCTGGATTCCTGTATCTGCCTCACTCATAGCCACACCTTCCTGTCCGTGACCACTGGCTGAATTTGCATTAGTTAGTCTAAGGGGTGTGACTGCCTCCTGAAACTGGCAGGGTAGCGCTCTCCTCATTGATGTGTCGCAACATCTAAAGCTAAGAATCTAACTCATCAGCTATGAGCCAGAATTCCTCAAGCAGCTGACGTTTACTACAGACTTGGTCACTGGGAAGCTCATGGCATCCACCAACTCCCACATCGTGCAGGAACAACACATCACATGACCCTCCATACTTCTTTTATTTAACTAGTTTTGAATTTGTTTTCTATATGATAGAAGTCATAGGTTGAAGTAGTTTATTTGGTCATATGTTGTTTCTGTGATGAGGTTAAACTCTGGTCTGCTGGAATAGAGGATATAAAATTAAAGAACCACAATTTCCAAGTGAAATTCGTGTAGGTAGAAATCACTAGCTCTTGCATAGCGCCAATCGTCTGATCAAACCAATCTTACTTTATTATTGTGATTCATTGAATTATTTTGGTTTCTATTCTACCAGATAAACCTCAAACACAAGAACTGCCTAAAATTAAAGAGGAGCCAAACTCAACATGGTAGTAGGAACTCATATGAGTGCAGTAAGTTTAGCTTTTAGTGGGCTTCTGCAGCCAGCTCATAAAACATTTAGTGGTTCCTCTCTGCCAGTGATGTCTTTGCTAGGATTTCCCTCTGATATATTTATCAATGTAACTTACACCTGTGTAAAATAGCTTATTCTTTCCTTTTCCTACTACGCACTTAATTTATACCTCTTAAACACTGCATGCTTTAATTTTTATTATATGAAATTAACATTATTTTATTAGAACATGTATGACAAAAGTCAAAAGGTACAGCTTCTATTTTAGCAGAGAATTGTAAAACTGATCACATGGTTTTAATAAAGGTAGGTGTCAATAAATGTGGATTGCAAATAATCCAGTGAATATGCTCATAACCTGCACTTTTAATCATCTTTAAGGACTTTAAGTTGGTTTTCCCCCTCCACTTTCAAATTTAAAACTTGTTCTTAAGTAATTTTTTTTCAATTTTTTTCCCCAATGAAAGGAAAGCAAGGTAAAAATCAGTAGGTTAAAGATTGTGGCTCAGGAATTATGGCAATGTCAGAAAATAATTTTCTTTTTAAAAGAAACTATGTTACACAAGTGATTTCAAAGTATAGTCAAATGTAAACCCACAATTACTTTCACAGTGCACCTATCACTTCTATGGGGTCTCATCAAATTCCTAATTTAAGCAATGAGCAGATTTTAAATGTAACACTGAAGAGCTTTTGCTTGTGGCTCCACCTGCTGCCCTTCCTAACACAATGTTAAAAACTGTCTTTAAAATGGAGATTGCCACTATTCATCTGCATGCAGTCTTGCTTTTAATAAACAGTCTTGTTTTGTGATCTGAGTTAGACTTTGATCACCTCTATCATGAGATGGAGTATGTCACGGCCCTGCTGTCTTTACTAGAAATTTAACTGAAGTGAACGATTAGCTGAAACTATTTATACTTCATTCTTCAAGTCCTCACACTCTCTTAAATCTTGTTTCAGTTTTTGTCAAGTATAAGTGAAACCAAGAGACACTGTGCATGTCAGGAGTCTCTGTTTTGCATGCATTGATGTGCTGGCTTCACAAATATGACCCCGCGAGGCTTGTTCAGACTCTGATACAAAAAACAAGAGGCAACTATGTGGAGCTTTATCCTTCCAATTTAAGGAGGAATCTATTTTTACTGACACACTCCTGGAAAAAAAAACCAAGAGTTTACTTGTGGAAATTAGGTTAAATTCAGTTTGGCAACCCTGGGTTAGCTTGCTGAAATTGATGGCATAATACCATGTTCATATTTTCAATGAGTTCATCATTCAGATTGCCATTCATAAATTATGATTGGAGAATTTAAACTAACGCTTCCTCCATTGAGAAAATGTTTGAGCACAAGAGAGTATTAATTGTGATATATTGATAACTTAACTGGAGATGTAAAAGATGGCGATTTCTCTCTTTATGGCTGCTTGCTTCTCTGTTCCCTGTTGCTCCGCCTGCATTACCTCTGCACTACTGACCTTGGTCATTCTGTGGCTTGATATCCTTTTTGTTTATCAAGACTTGCATTTTTAGGAATATATGAACTGCATTGATATTGAACTGCTTTTACCCCAGTCTTGAGCACATGCTAATCATTTCTTCCTCAAACTTGCAGGACCTGATGTCAGTCTGCATGAGAAATCTGAGCCTCCAGAATCATCCAGTGGAGAGCTGTGAGCTTCAGAAAGCTTGGGCATCAGCTGTGTATTATAATTGTACAACATAGGAAAATGTTTGCTTATATCCAGACCTTTTTGTACCATTCAAAAGATTTTTTCTTTTTTTAATCAGCACAAGATGAATTGCTTCTGTGAAATTCACCAAATTTTGTCTCTTTGGTTGAGGGAGTGTTCTGTACATCTGACTTGTCAACCAGAATACCTTTATTAAAATGAAGAAAACAATATTCTGTTTGTACTGGTGGCGCTATTTGTGTTGAATGTTAGGTTTTCAGTTATACTGAACCTATCTATTGTGACCCTCTTCAATGCTACACAACAATAATACTTAATTGTAAATGATTTTTTTTGCGCTCAAAATCTTTATATGGTGTTTCTAGAAATAGTGAAAATAAGAGAACTTGAGAACAGTTTGAGTATTTTCTCCCCCTTTGTTATTTCCAGAGTTCTGTGATCTCTGTAATGAGGAAATTGTGCAAAGGAGTCAAGAAAATGTAATTCTAACAAGGTCCACAGTGTCTGTCTATCATTCTTTTCTGCTCAGTAAATGAAGAGACATCACTCACCCTACAGTCAGGGAGCTTTTACAAGGAAATTTGGAAGATGAGACCTAGATTTAAATACAGGTTAACCAGCACCATGGCATCTCTACTTTTTTTAAATGGAACGTTGAGATGGTGATGGTCCTCCTATCTCATTAATGAAATCCAGTATGGTAAGCCATCAGTGAGAGCTGGCATCTTTGTCTCACTCTTATTTAAATCTCTAGGCTTGCTATGAAACTATTCCCTTTTTATTATTTAATAAACAAGAGGGAAACCAGGGAATTATAGAACTGTTTTTTGTTTATTTCATGTGATGTGTGTCTCGTGTTGAGGCCAGCATTTCTTGCCATTCCCTAGCTGCTCTTGAATAGAATGGGCTTGCTAGGCCATTTCAGACTGCAGATAAAGGCCAGCCACATTGTGGATCTGCAGTCACATACAGATCACACCATCTAAGGATGACCAATTTAATACTTCTATGGACAAAGTGAATCAGGTGGGTTTTTACAGCAATCAGTAGTTTTGTGCTTACCACAACAGAGACCACCGTTTGTATTTCATTGTGTCCCCAGAGCATTAACTCAGATTTCTGGATTATTGTCATGAAATGATAGGGTGGTTGAACACTGAAATTTTAAGCAGATCACAGACAACAAACATTAATTTGAAAATAAAGGGTAGGTTGTGTCTGGTAAATTGGCCACAATCAAAATGTTTGAATCCAAAGTAGTGAAGGGGCAAATGTCTAAACATGTTATTTATGTGGAATTCCAAAATGTATTTGATGGGAGATGGTTAGCTAAAAATGAAACTTGTAATTGGAGGCAAACTATTGATCTAGTCGGGAAACTGGCTGGGAGATGGTAGGTATTATTGGTATATGCTTATTAGCAGGATGTGGTGAGTGGCTCCTTGATAATTTGAGGTTCTAGCTATTTGCTATTTATTAACAGCTTGGATAATAGACCATCTTTCATTGTCTTTCTATTCTATGTAGTATAGATAGAAAGATACATTTGTAAAGTAAATGGACAAAATTGCAGCAACTAGGTTTCAGATTATCAGATGTAATGTCAATCCCTCTGGATCTGGACAGGACAGAACAGGGTAATTTTGCGGTGTTAAAAATACTGCCTAAAAATATTTGGAGATCCGAGTTTATAGATAAAAATTTCATAAACTGGTGTAGAAACTTATTTAAAAAGCTGGGTGAATTCTGTCCTTATCTTTAGGAGACTCTTAACTGGAAAACAACAGGAGTTGTGTTTTGGTCAACCCTGGGTTGACCATAACCCAGAGTACTGTGTCCCACATTTTAAGGATGTATTGATCTTCTTTTAAGGTAGAACAATCTCTGGATTTTAGAATTTTACCTGGATATCCAAGGGTTACATTACAAGGAGAGATTACACAAAATACACACATTCTACACAAATTGTAGAATGTTTTTAAAAACGGAAGTGAACAGATATCTATCCTGTTTTCACTCTTGGGAAGGACTAGGGAGAACAGTCAATTAACTAGAGCCAGACTTTTCAGGAGAGAAATTGAGAAAAATGTTGTTAGCTAACAAGCAGGAGAAGTTTGGAACTCTCTTCACAAATGGAAATTGGTTAACAAAAGTTTAAGTTGTGGGACAAAGACAAACATGACAATTAGTTGCAAATCAGCCATGAGTACTGAGTGGTGCAACAGACTAATGGCCTACTTTTCCTAAACTGAGACTTGTATGCAAAAGCTGAGTCCTGAATCATCATCTGAGATCCCTCACAAATGAGGATGACTGTCCCACTCTCAGGGTGAGTTTGTTGGAGGCTGTATGGTCAGATGGGGATACCGCAGACTCTTGTTACACTTGGGGCAGGTGCTGCTCACAGAGAGGGGTATGTGGGGCATTGGTGTGACAGCATGATCCTTTCTCTGGATTGCAGAGCTACTGCCCTGCCAACTGAGCTAAACGAAACACACAATTGGAAGTAAATCCTTGAAAGGAGTGGATGGTCCCTGGAAAGAGGTATGACAGCTGGTACCATGAAGGGAATATTGCAACTTATTTTGATTACTGGATCAAGAAGACAGAGAAAGAATGGGCCCTTTAGAATGCTGAGGAGAGCATTAAGATTTTGTTGGGTTTAGATAGAAGAGGAGACTATGTTGAATGGGGTTTGGTGAGTTGGAGCATGAGGTCAGGCTATGAGCAGTAGTACAGGATACATACTTTGGGGCTCTCAACTGAAAAATTCCTGTTCATTTTAGTTGAGGAAAAAAGACTTAGCTGTGTCACTGGCATGTGAAAGGTAGCCTTTTGTCAGAATCTATGCAATGGACAACGTGGATGAGCAGAGAGAACTGTGTCCACTTGCATAGATCCCTGAAAGTTGCCACCCAGGTTGACAGCGTTGTTAAGAACGCATATGGTGTGTTAGCTTTTATTGGTAGAGGGATTGAGTTTCAGAGCCATAACGTCATGTTGTAGTATACAAAGCTCTGGGTGCGGCTGCACTCAGAATTACGTATAGTTCTCGTTGCTGCATTATAGGAAGAATGTGGAAGCATTTGAAAGGATGCAAAGGAGATTTACCAGAATGTTGCCTGGTATGGAGGGAACGCCTTCCTTCTGAGGAAAGGCTGTTTTCGTTGGAGAGAAGGTTAAGAGGCAAACAGAATAAGCAGAGGTTTAGAGAAGGTGGACCGTGAGAGCCTTTTTCCACTGGTGGTGTTGGCTAGCATGAGGGAATTGTAAACACTCACTGGTATTTGTATAGTAAAATGTAATTTTGCTTGTGTGGTGCTCCACCTAGTGGTGGTATTGGCCACAAAGTCAAATTAAAAAGCTAATGAAATGTTAGAGTGGAATTGAACACAGCAGTAGGGAGATTATTTTTCAGGTGAGGCACTGGTGAGACCACAGTTGGAGTACTGCATACAGTGCTGGTCATCTTATTTAAAGAAGGATGTAAATTTGATGGAAGTGTTACAGCAGGTTACATAGATGATGAATACATGCAATAGGTGATTGCCTTCTGAGAAAATGTTGGGCAGGCTGAGCTTGTAGCCATCAGAATTTAGAGGATATAAGGTGACTTAATTGAACTGTATAAGATCCTGAGGAATCTTGATAGGATGGAAGTGTCATGAGAACATTTGATTTTACAAAATCTCAACATTGCTGGCTAGACATTTGCTTTCTTGACATACTGCAGTTCAATTAATGTAGGTGCATCCTAGAAAATGAAGTTCTGATACTTAATTGAGCTTTTTTTCTATACAACCAACCACAAGCAAAACAATGATTTAATGTTTTTTTTAAAAAAAACAAATACATACAAGGGTTGGAGAGGGAAAAAGCAGAGTTAATGTTGAGTTCAGAAGTGAATTTCTGACAAAGTCATACTGAAGAAATCATACTGGACTGTCAACTTTGCTTCTCTCTCCAGATGCTTTCAGATCCTGAAGGAGTTTCTCCAGTATTTTCCATGTTCATTCCAGATTTCCAGCGTCTGTAGTATTTTGCTTTTATTACATACAAAGGTTATTTGACCTAAGAGGAAACCACCTGCATGTTAACATTCAAAATATGGCAACTCATTCAATTCCTTCTTGTTTATCTTTGATGGCAACCTGGAATAAAAGAAATATAAGTTTCCATTATTTTCTGTTCAATCCAGTTTCATCAATAGGAACAGTTGTGGAGGATTATCACTTCCAAAATTTCATACATTAAGTTGGAACCAGATCAAAGACACAAGTATTCTAGTTTCTTCTGAAGATGGTGAGCCACATCAGGTATTTCCTAAACAATTGATGTATTGGCTAACACTGTTTATGCCAGGATTCTTAATTCAGGACTTATAGCAATACTTTTGCAGGACAACTGCAGTCCCCTCTATTCAAAGATCACAACCTTGTAAAAAAAAAGCTGGAATCTTAAAGGCCATCCCATTGAGCCTACCTCACCAATTACTGCTTTCCAGCACTATCTACATGTTGCTTCATGTCATTCCATCTCAAGAAGTCTATCAATTTAATACTTGAACCTGCTCAATAATCTCCCATCATGAGAACGATCCATTTAATTCTTATTCTCTGTTTTGTCAATCCGTTCTTAATCCATGCTGATATATTGCCCCAAATCCCATATACTCCAGTTTTAATTATTAGTATCCAGCATGGAGCTATCGGAAAGCTTTCTTAATATCCAAATGCATCACATTTCTCCCTTCTCTGCATTACAAATAACACCCTCAAAAAACTCATTTCTCAAACACTATTTCCTTTATAAATTCATGTTGATTTGACCCAATTCAACTATTATTTTCTACTTTCAATTATCATATCCTTGATAATAGATGCTAACATTTTTCTTACTATTTATGCCAAGATAACAATAGATAATAGGTGCAGGAGTAGGCCATTCTGCCTTTTGAGCCAGCACCAAGTCTGTAGTTACCCACTCCTCCCTTCTTAAACAGTGAGGATAAATTTGCTCCATTCCAGTCAGCAGAATATCCTTCCTTAGGAAAGGAGATCAAAACTGTACACACAATACTTTAGGTGCAGCCTTACCAAAGCCCTATATAACTGCAACAACACATCCTCACTCCTGCACTCAACCTCTCACAATGAAGGCCAGTGTAGCACTTGCCTTCTTTACTGACTAGTGCAGCTGCATGCTTACCTTCAGCAACTGGTGCACAAGGACACCCAGGTCTCACTGCACACTCCCCTCTCCCAAGGTACAGCCAATCCGGTAGTAACCTGACTTCTTGTTTTTGCTTCCAAAGTGAATAACTTCATACTTATCCAAATTATACCGTATCTGCCACTGACTTGCCCACTCACCCAACCTGTCCAGATCATGCTGCAGGATCTCTGCATCCTTGTCACAGCTCAACCTCCTACCCAACCTACTATCATCTGCAAACTTTGAGATGTTACATATTGTTCCCTCATTCAAATTATTAATAATATTGTGAATAGCTGGGGTCCTAGCACTGATCCCTGTGGTACCCAATTAGTTACTGCCTGCCAATTTGAAAACGACTCAATCATTTCTACTATTGCCCCTCTGCCAATCAGTTTTCTATCTATCTCAATACACTTCCCCCAATCCTAAGTGCTTTAATCATGCGCAGTATTCTCTTATGTGGGACTTTGTCAAAAGCTTTCCGATAGTCCAAATATACCACATCAACTGGCTTCCCCTTGTGTACTAGATCTTCATACAATTCCAACAGATTGGTCAAGCAGGATTTCATCTTTATAAATCCATGTTGACTCTGTCTGATTCTGCCGCTGCTTCTAAATGCACTGCTATAAAGTGCTTGATAAGGAATTTGAGAATTTTCCCCACTACTGATGTTAGGCTTACTTGGCTAT
Organism: Chiloscyllium plagiosum; assembly: GCF_004010195.1. Taxonomy (NCBI): domain Eukaryota; kingdom Metazoa; phylum Chordata; class Chondrichthyes; order Orectolobiformes; family Hemiscylliidae; genus Chiloscyllium; species Chiloscyllium plagiosum. The sequence goes on from NW_025213179.1 coordinate 12,674, forward strand.
AATTTTCTGGGTTTCTCACTGCTTCCCTTTTTGAATATTGGAGTAACATTAGCTATCCTCCAATCTGCAGAGACTCTTCCAGAATCTATAGAATCCTGGAAGATAACTGCCAATGCATCCACTACTTCTGAAGCCACTTCCTTAAGTACTCTGGGATACAGGTTATCCGCCTTCAATCCCCTCAATTTTCCCAGACCATTTTTCTATCAATTTGATCTCCCTCAGTTCTTCCCTCTCACTAAATCTTGGATTCTCCAACATTTCTGGTATCGGATTACTGTATTTTCTCCTCAATCAATCCCATGGTCCTTTGTTGCTGAATTTTAAACTGCTCCTAATCCTCAGACCTATTTTTTTTGGCCAATCTGTAAGCTTCTTCCTTGGATTGGATACTGACTCTAATTTCCTTTGTAATCTGTGTTTAGGCCCTCTTACCCACTTTGCTTTTGTACTGAACAGGAATAAACAGTTGTTGCATTCCCCCAGGTGTTCCTTGAATATTTGTCATTACCTATCCACTGTTATCCCTTTAAGTAACTCTTCCCAATCTATCAAGGCTATCTCACGCCTCACATCTTCATAATTTCCTTTAAGATTCAGCACCCTAGTCTCCAATCAACTATCTCACTCTCCATCTTAATGAAAACTTCTACCTCATAGGGTTATGAGAGTTCAGCATTCTACCAGAGAGTGCAATAAGTGAATATAATCAAGGGTGAGTTAGATTTTTGATGTACAAATGATTTGTGAGTAATGGGGCAGGCAGGAAAGTGAAACTAAGGACATAGACAAGCTATAATCTTATTGAAAATCTACTTTATAACTTATGATCTTATGGGAGAGAAAATAAACCAGTGGTCATGTTCTTTGGGAGTATAAGTCATGGATACAAGGTTGAGAAGATGCATTACCAAGTGATCTGTAACTATATCTGTTGCTTTTAACTATATGCAAATACTTGAAGTAAAATGCAGTAATTTCAAAATGGTTGAAGGAAGTGCACCAATGAGAAGCAATGGAATTTGGTTGGCCACGTAAATAAGCCACAAAAAAGATTGTGGTACAAAAAGAATAGTGAAATTGTGGCTTTGATCTCATAAGACTGGAATAGAGAGTGATGGAGGTTCGGTTAACACTTTAGTTGTCGAGTCATAGTCAGTACCTATCTGAATTGGAAAGTGCGGGGCTGGAAAAGCACAGCTGGTCAGGCAGCATGCGAGGAGCAGGAGAGTTGACGTTTCGGGCATAAGCCCTTCATCAGGAATGGGGGCTACTGGGAGATAAATAGGAGAGGAAGGTAGCTTGGAAGGCAATAGGTAGATGCAGGTGAGGGTTAATGGTGAGAGCTCGAAGCGGATTGGTGGGAAGGAAGACTGACAGGTCGGACAGTTGGCAGTGGAGGAAGCCCAAGACTTGCATGTCCTTGGCGGAGGGGGCGTTGAAGTGGTTGGCCACGGGGCAGTGGGGTTGTTTGCTAGGCGTGTCCCAGAGACATTCTCTGAAATGAGTGGTGTCCTGTTTCCCCAATTTCAAGAAGACTATATCGAGAGCAACAGACACAGTGATGATTAGATTAAATTAGATTACTTAGTGTGGAAACAAGCTCTTCGGCCCAACAAGTCCGAAGCGCACCCACCCAGACCCATTCCCCTACATTTACCCCTTCACCTAACACTACGGGCAATTTAGCCTGGCCAATTCACCTAACCTGCACATTTTTTGGACTGTGGGAGGAAACCCACGCAGACACAGGGAGAATGTGCAAACTCCACACGGTCAGTCGCCTGAGGCGGGAATTGAACCCAGGTCTCTGGCGCTGTGAGGCAGCAGTGCTAACCACTGCCACCGTGCTGCCCATGAGGTGTTGAATGTGCAGGAAAATCTGCTGCATATAGAAGGATCCTTCGGGGCCTTAGATGGAGGTGAGGGAGAAGGTATAGGTGCAGGTTTTATACCTTTTGTGGTGGGAAGGGAAGGTGCCAGGAGTGAAGGGTGAGTTGATGGGGGTGGGGGCATGGACCTATTGAAGGAGTCGTGGAGGAAATGGTCTCTGCAGAATGCTGATAGGGGTGGGGAGGGAAATATATCTCTGGTGATGGTGTCTGACTGTAGGTGGCAGAAATGGTGGAGGGTGATGAATCGGTGATTGGTGGGGTAGTGTTGCAATTGGAGGGGTAGTGTTCAAGGGTGGAGGTGCTGGAAGTGGAGGGTATTGTTAACCATGTGGGAGGGGAATGGCAGTCCTTGAAGTATCAGCCATCTAGGATGTTCTGGAGTGGAACTGATCCTCCTGGGAGCAGATACGGTGATGGCTGAGGAATTGGGAGTAAGGGATAGCTTTTTTTAACAGGAGGCTGGATGGGAGGCGGTGTTGTCCAGGTAGCTGTGAGAGTCGGTGGATTTGAAGTAGATGTCTGTGTTGAGTAGTCGCTGGAAACAGAGGCTGAGAAGTGCAGGAAGGGGAGGGAGGAGTCAGGGATGGTCCAGGTGATCTTGAGGTCAGGGTGGAAGGTGTTCATGAAGTTGTTGAACTATTCAACTTCCTTATGAGAGCACAATGTAGTGAAGAAAAGGTGGGGAATGGTACTGATGTAACTACAAAAATGGACTATTCCACATCTCTGACAAAGAGGCAGGCATAGCTGGGCCCCATGAAGGAAGTGGAAGGATTCAAAGGAGAAGTTGTGAGGGCGAGAACCAGTTTAGCCAATCGAATGTGTGTGTCAATGGAGGGTTGGCGGGAGAGGAAGAAACAGAGGGATTGGAGGCCTTAGTCATGGTGGATGGATGTGTACAGGGACTGGATGTCCATGGTGAAGATGAGCCAGTGGGGGCTGGGGAAACGCAAAACATGGAGCCTATCTGAAGCCCGGCATTACTTTTATCTACTACATTCAATTAGCAATGAGAGAGTCACCAGAATAAGAAAGGCTTATTTGATAGAGCCGGGTTGCATAAAATTGCTATGTATTTTGTTTAAATAAAAATAACAGGGAGATTTAACTAAGGGTTTTAAAATGAAAGAGGAATGCAAAAAGAACGGCCTCTGGTAACAAAATCACAGAAAGAGTGATAGAAATATAGAAAGTTTCCACTGTCCCAACAACGTGATTAGATATTAGGCCAATCAAAAAGTTAATACTGAGAATAATTGCTTTTTGTTAGTTAAGGGCATCAACAGCTATAAGAGTGAATGGAGTCGAAGTTAACATCAACCATGATCCATAGGAATGGCAGTTCAGAATCATGAGACTGAAGAAAATATACTTGATAATGAATTGCAAATTACTTCCATGGCATGTGCAGAGTGGCACAGGGTGAGGGGGGGTAGGAAGATACACACAGTGAGGGTTACAAGTAATTCAAAACAAAAATTCCTCAAAATACTCAGCAGGTCTAGCGGACTTCTGGAGAGAGAAACATCGAGTTAACATTTCAGACTGGTGACTTCAGAATTCAAACAATACAAAAAATATGAGTTAAGAAATAACATCATTAACAATCAAGACCATGAGGTAGGAGATGACAAGATTTAAACAGCAGTGATGGCATTCCAGGTCAGGTGTATGAGATGTTTAAACAAAAAACTCCCATTTTACCCCTAAATTCAAAATGGCACATTCTTACACCAACCAGTCCACTGTTGTCAAACTGTTCCACTATGGCAGTGTGAAAATTCAACACTTTTTATGTATTCCTATGATATCTAGAACTTGTTCATACAGGCATGACAAGACAATGAAGCACTACATTGTCTTAGCTGCACACAAAGATTACCAGTTCACTGAACCATGTCTAAAACAATGTGTTCTCATTTCTAGTTAGATTCATTGATTTTGTCAGCACCAGTGTATCGAAATCTAAACAGCAACTTACTCTGAACCGTTCCTCCAATAGTGACAGTTCACTGATCAGATCGGTGATGGCGTTTGTAAAGGCTTCTTGTGGACTGTAGTCAGGAGTGGTCTGCACACGAATAACAATTTTGTGTTCTAGAGGATGGGGGACCTTGTAACCTGCAAATAACACCTGAGGATCTTTCAGCAGCTGCCTAGAAAACAAAAGAGGTGTCATAACAATCCAAAAATGTGCAGGTTAGGTGAATTGGCGAGGCTAAATTGCCCGTAGTGTTAGGTGAAAGGGTAAATGTAAGGGAATGGGTCTGGGTGATTTGTGCTTCAGCAGGTCGGTGTGGACTTGTTGGGCCGAAACAGCCTGTTTTCACACTGTAAGTAATCTAATCTAATCTAAAACATGTATTCTTGCAATAATAAGGTTTTCCCTCAAAACCTTAATTTTAATTGAGGACGCAAACGAAAGAGACAGCACAGTCTTCAAACCTCAATAATGGCCCAGAACTACCAGCTAACAGCAATAGATTTTAATCCTTGGATGAAAAGCATTATAATTCTTTGGTGAAGTATAGTCAGGTCATTGAGATTTGATATAGATTACAACTAAATATCATCAATGGATTAGAACATTAAATAGCTGGTTTGTGTGTGTGTGTGTATATATATGTATATATATTTTATATATAAAACCGTAAATATTAGTGAATAAATTGCTCATCTCACAGAATCTTGTTCTGTACAGTGGATATTTTAAATTTTGAAGACACGTTTTTGTCATGTTTTATTGCTTACCTGCTTGCTCAGGTTATGACATATTACATCTTACAATACATAGTACACTCTTAACCACTTTGTTCATAGTTGACATGACCAAGATCTTTCCTTAGCTGAGACAGACTTCCAACAGGGAATGTAATGGATTGGGGACTCTCCGTGAATTAGATAAGTAGGATTTATTGGTGAGAGATCCAATTGGGGTCTCATTCTGATTGGTAGACTGGCTGTGGGAATAGTGGCGAGGATGAGTCCATATTTTGTGGTATCTGGCCCAGTTAATGCATTAATGCACCATCAGTGTCCAGAGCCTCAGTTAACCTTTCATGTTAAATGAGGCTGTTCATCTTATCAACAGAAATGAAACTTCTCACTGTAAATTGTAATAATTGGGCAAGGAAGTTTTTGAGAAAAGTGGGCATAGATAGTCTCTGGATGATTGGTCATTGTACAACAGTACTCAAAGTCAAACAGTTCAGGACAATTTGTATGTGGAAGTAAAACCAAGGCGAGGATAGGAAAGATTAAAACATCAGTGCACTATTAGGAAGCTATTGTCATTATACCTTAGCTACAATAAAACAGCCTTCCGTGCTGAAGCAGTGTACTTACGATCTGATTGTGTTACCCAGGGTGTGGTCCTCCTTGTTAATGGTGAACAAGCAGGCATTTGGTACTTTTGTGTCTTTTATTATTGTTATCCTGGAGAGAGGGAAAAAGAATGATGATAATACAAAACCACTTCATCAGTCACAAGCAAAACACTACAATATCTACTGGGTCAACATTCACAAGACAGAATTCAAGATGGTATAAATTTCTAATATGGAATATGCTATCAAAGGGAACCCTTCCCAAGTAATAAATTACCTGGCTAACATTCGAAAAGGGACCACCAGTCCGGGAAACTCTGAAATGGAGCCATTACTAGTAACATGGGTCAGAATTCTGAGTGGATGATCAAATAAAATGACTTGGACACAAACTATTTGTTATTGTTTTGGGCAGAAGCTCATTTGAAATGAAATACTTTCCTCAGATATCTATATTGGATTGACCATCCACAGGCTGCACCGATGTGCTTGGTTTCCCCATCGTTGAGGATGGTAAAGTTGTGGAGCCCTCTGCTTCAGTTACTCATTCAAGCATCCAACACCATTCATGACTGGATTGACAGGACTGCAAAGCTTTGGGTTAATCTAATGGTTGTGTATTTCCTTGGCTGTGTATATAGCAGAATGTGTGCATGTTAAACAGAGGAACAGTCTTGTAGCTCCACTGCTCCTGGTAATCTCTACTCTTCATGGACCCAATGGTTTGAATGGTCTCCTGTGTCTAAATAATGCCATGCCAATATGAACCAGAGTCGATCCTCTGGCTTGGTTTTAATGGTGGAGAGTTAGGGATATCCTGAGCCATGAAGTCAAAGGCTGTGGTTAAATACAATTCTACTGCTGATGGGCCACATGACCTCACGGGTGTCCAGTTTTTAGCTGCTCCCATTTTGCATGGTGGTAATGCAACAGAACACGGTGGTGTGTATCCACAATGGCCACTTCTCCCAATAATTTAATGGATAGATTCACCTACGACAGCAAGATGGCCTTCCGATCAGGTAGTTTTCATTTTTTGTTGACTCTCTCACCTCCTGCCACAAACCCATTCTGTCAGGTTTTTCCTTTATGACTCAGCCAGTTCAGTCTGTATCGATGCTACTAGGATCTGAAGGCTGAAGACCCAGGGTTTATTCTGTGACTCTGGTACCTTCAATGCATTGCAGGATGGCTGTTTAGTGATGATATCCAGAGTGGGACAGGAAGGAACAGAGTGTACAAACATTTTCAAAAAAAAAGCAAATGGGGTCAAAAGGAGGAGAAATGGCACAAAATAAAGCTTTTAAATGCATGCAGTGTTTGGAACACAAATGAATTAACATCACAAACAGTGGGTATGGTCTTATGGGTATTACAGAGTCATGGTTACAAGATCAAAGCTGCAATTAAATATTTGGGGATATCTAACTTTCTGAAGGTATGGGTAGGACAGATGGAATATGCATTAGTGAAAAAAATCTTGCAAATTGCACAATCCACTTGTGTGGAGCTAAGAAATCATGAGGGAAAATAAAGACAATAACTATATAAACACAGAAAAGCAGAATCAACATGACTTCAGGAAGGGGAAATTGTGCCTGAAAAATTGATTACAATTCTTTGTGGTGGTAATAAACACAATAAAGGGGACCAAGTAAATGTATTACTGTGTATTTGCATTTCCAAAAGGTGTTTGCCAAGGTTATCACGAGGCCACTTAAATTAACAGCCCATGATATTGTGGGTAGTATATTCTTATGGATAGAGATTGACTAAGTAATAGAGAACAGAGTTGGGATAAGGGGAGCATTTTCAGGACAGTAACATACAACTCAGAGTGTCACAGGGCTCAGTGCTGGGGCCATCATTATTTTACAATATATATCAATGACCTGAATGAAGGGATCCCAAAGGTCTGCGGGGCTGGAGGAGATTACAAAAATAGGATGGGGCAGGACGTCAAAGATTTGGAACACAAATTGGTGCAAGATACTGGCAGCAGTAAGAATTTGGATGTGTTAATTTTTACAGAATATGGAACTTAGGAGTTAAAGACAAAATGCTGCAGATTTGGCAAGTTTGATAACCAAATCAGGGTTCGATCTGGGAGAACACAGTGCAGCAATATCAGAGGGAAACGGTTTACAGTGGGTGAAAGAAGCAGAGAAATAAAGGCTGCAGTTCTCGGGAAAGAGATCAAGTGTAGGTAAAAAGTCACAGAGATCTGGTCCTGATGACAGGGAGTATTGGAGATGGGTGAAAGGGCCTGTGTGGCGGATAGGAGATTTCCATCCAAAGAAACTGGTATGGAGGTGAAGATGACCAAAGAAGGGTTCAGCATCATATCACATCTGAAATTAATGTGAGGTATGGGAATAAAGGGATAAAACCAAATCATTGTCATACAGCACAGAAACAGACCCTTCAGTCCATCTTGTCCATGCCAACCAGGTTTCCCAAACTAAACTAATTGTCTGCATTTGGCCCAAATCCCCTCTAAATCTTTCCTATCCATGTATCTGTCCTGATGTCTTTTAAATGCACATGCCTCTACCACTTAGTCTGGCAGTTTATTCCACATACATACAACCCCGTGTGATAAAGCTGTCCTTCAGGTCCCTTTCAAATCTTTCCCCTCTCACCTTAAACCTATGCCCTCTTGTTTTGAACTCCCGTACCCTTGGGAAAAGTCCTTTGCTATTCAGCATATCTATGCTTCTCATGATTTTATAAACCTCTATAAAGTCACCCCTCAATCTCCTACATTTCAAGGAACGAGCTCCCAGCCTCCTCTTATAACTCAAACCCTCCAGCCCAGTAACATCCTTGAAAATCTTTTCTGCACTCTTTCCAATTTAATAACATCCTTCCTAACAGCAGGGTGACCAGAACTGTACATCACAATCCAAACGTGGCCTCACCAATGTCTTGTACAGCCGCAAAGTGACAGCTCAACTCCTATACTCAATGCTCTGCCTAATGAAGACAGTCGTGTCAAACACCTGATCAAGTGTATCCTAGAATTCTGTGGGAAGCTGGGGAAGTGATTGCTGGGCCTTTTGCTGAGATATTTGTATCATCGATGGTCACAGGTGAGGTGTCGGAAGACTGGAGGTTGGCTAATGTGGTGCCACTGTTTAAGAAGGGTGGTAAGGTCAACCAGGTAACTACAGACCAGTGAGCCTGACATCAGTGCTGGGCACGTTGTTGGAAGGAATCCTGAGGGACGGGATGTACATGTATTTGGAAAGGCAAGGACTGATTCGGGATAGTCAACATGGCTTTGTGCGTGGGAAATCATGTCTCATAAACTTGATTAAGTTTTTTGAGGAAGTAACAGAGAGGATTGATGAGGGCAGAGTGGTGCAAGTGATCTATATGGACTTCATTAAGGCGTTTGACAAGGTTCCCCATGGGAGACTGATTAGCAAGGTTAGATCTCATGGAATACAGAGAGAATTAGCCATTTGGATACAGAACTGGCTCAAAGGTAGAAGACAGAGGGTGGTGGTGGAGGGTTGTTTTTCAGACTGGGGCCTGTGACCATTGGAGTGCCACAAGGATCGGTGCTGGGCCCACTACTTTTTGTCATCTATATAAATGATTTGGATGTGAACATAAGAGGTATAATTAGTAAGTTTGCAGATGACACCAAAATTTGAGGTGTAGTGGACAACAAAGAAGATTACCTCAGATTTCAACAGTATCTTGATCAGATGGACCAATAGGCTGAAAAGTGGCAGATGGAGTTTAATTTAGATAAATGCGAGGTCCTGCATTTTGGGAAAGCAAATCTTAGCAGGACTTATACACTTAATGGTAAGGTTCTAGGCAGTGTTGGTGAACAGAGACACCTTGGAGTGCAGGTTCATAGCTCCTTGAAGGTGAAGTCGCAGATAGATAGGATAGTGAAGAAGCCATTTGGTACGCTTTCCTTTATTGGTCAGAGTATTGAGTACAGGAGTTGGGAGGTCATGTTGCGGCTGTACAGGACATTGGTTAGGCCACTTTTGGAATAGTGTGTGCAATTCTGGTCTCCTTCCTATCAGAAAGATGTTGTGGAACTTGAAAGGGTTCAGAAAAGATTTACAAGGATGTTGCCAGAGTTGGAGGATTTGAGCTACAGGGAGAGGTTGAATAGGCTAGGGCTGTTTTCCCTGGAGTGTCAGAGGCTGAGGATGACCTTATAGAAGTCTATAAAATCATGAGTGGCATGGATAGGATAAATAGGCAAAGTTTCTTCGTGGGGTGGGGGAGTCCAGAACTAGAGGGCATAGGTTTAGGGTGAGAGGGGAAAGATAGAAAAGACACCTAAGGGGCAACTTTTTCACGCAGAGGGTGGTACGTGTATGGAATGAGCTGCCAGAGGAAGTGGTGGAGGCTGGTACAATTGCAACATTTAAAAGGCATCTGGATGGGTATAAGAATAGGAAGGGTTTGGAGGGATATGAACCGGGTGCTGGCAGGTGGAATTAGATTGGGTTGGGATATCTGGTCGGCATGGACGAGATGGGTGTGTTTCCATGCTGTACATCTCTATAACTCTATGACCTTCTTCGCCACTCTATCCGTGAACGCCACTTTCAAGGAACCATGGACCTGAACCCTTTAGTCTCTCTGTTCAACAATATTCCCCAGGACCCTACTATGGACTGAGTAAGACCTGCCTTGGTTTGTTTTAGCAAAATGCATCAGCTTGCATTTATCCAAATTAAACTCCAACTGCCACTCTTCGAACATTCACCCAGCTGATCAAGATTCTGTTGTACTTTTAGATAATAATCTTCACTGTCCACCACACCACCAATTTTTGTGTCATCTACAAACTTACAAACCATGCTTCCTATATTCGAAGCCAAATCATTTATATAAATTGTAATAAACAGTGGATCTAGCACCGATCCTTGCAGAACACTGCTGGTCACAAGCCTCCAGTCTAAAAAACAACCTTCTACCTCCACCTCTGTCTCCTTTCACCAAGCCAATTTTGTTTATAACTGATTAGGTCACCTTGGATCCCATGTGATCTAACTTTTCTCACCAGTCTTCCATGTGGAACTTTATCAAAGGCCTTGCTAAATTCCACGTAGACAATGTCTACTGCTCTGCCCTAGTCTATCCTCTTGGTCACATCCTTAAAAATAAAATCAGGTTTGTGAAACTTGCACAAAGCCATGCTGATTATCTTTTTTCAGTCCTTGCCTCTCCAAATGCATATAAATTCAGTCTCTTAGAATCCCCTCCTATACTTATCTACCACTGACATCAGAGGTCTGTAGTTTCCTGGCTTTTACTTGCTGCCTTTCTTAAATAATGGCACAACATTAGCCACCCTCCATGTGTCCAGCACCCCATGCAGGCTGTTGATGATAGAAATGTCTCTGCTAGGGATCCTGAAATTTCTTCCCAGTTTACCACAATGTCCTGGGATACACTTAATGAGGTCCCGGGGATTTATCTACCTTTATACATTTTAAGACCTCCAGCACCTCCTCTTTTGTAATGTAAACTGTTTTCACTATTTCTCCAAATTCCCTAGCTTCCATACTGCCAAAATATTGATTTAGTATCTCACCTATCTTCTGTGATCCCACACATTGTTGACCTCAATACTTAAGGGACCCTATTCTCTCCCTGGCTACTCTTTTGCCCTTAGCCCTGCTGAGTACAGATGATTCTGCATTAGTAAGGGAAAGGTCAGAGAGTACAGTGAATATATGGTGAGGAGTGGGATTACAGGAAGGTATGGAGTGCAAGGGAAAGGGGAGAAAGAAACTAAAGGAGTGTCTGTACTCCTGAGTTCTTTTTGTGCTAGCATTCCTCAACACCTGAAAAGAAATGGTTTTGTCAAATGAGATGAATAACTTGGGAGACTACTGGAACAGTCCAGCTTTAAAAAGCTATAAATATGGATTTCAGCAAATGAGCTGAGAGAGGAGCAAAGCCAAGTGATGCCACTAAGATGAAAATAAGAAATGTTAGTGGTTTTTGTGGATGAGGTGAGAAGCTCACCATGGATAAAATAGACAGCAAGGGTCCAGTCAGGCTTAACCTTAAAATTGTTGCCAAGGAAAGGGACAGAGTCAATAACCTGGAATAGAGTTTGGATCAGGAGATGAAAATTGCTTCAGTATCTGACATATTTATTGGTCAATGCATTAAGTATAGGAGTTGGGAGGTCATGATAAACCTGTACAGGACATTGGTTAAGCCACTTTTCGATAGGGTATGAAATTCTGGTCTCCCTGCTATTGGAAGCAGATTGTGAAACTTGAAAGGGTTCAGGAAAGATTTACAAGGATGTTGCCAGGGTTGGAGGATCTGAGCTACAGGGAGAGGCTGAACAGACTGGGGCTGTTTTCCCTGGAGAGTCGGAGGGTGAGGGGTGACCTTATAGAGGTTTACAAAATTATGAGGGGCATGCATAGGATAAATAGATAAAGTCTTTTTCCTGGGGTTGGGGAGACAAGAACTGGAGGGTATAGGTTTAGGGTGAGAGGGGAAAGATATAAAAGAGACATAAGGGGCAACATTTTCACACAGAAGGTGGTACGTGTATGGAATGAGCTGCCAGAAGATGTGGTGGAGGCTGGTACAATTGCAACATTTAAGAGGCATTTGGATGGGTATATGAATAGGAAGGGTTTGGAGGGATATGGACTGGGTGTTGGCAGGTGGGACTAGATTGGGTTGGGATATCTGGTCGGCATGGACGGGTTGGCCCGAAGGGTCTGTTTCCATGTTGTACGTCTCTATGACTCTATTAGAGGAAATGGCGGCGATGTGGAAGAGAATATCAATGCCAGAGCAGTCTGATAACGAGGAGAATAACATAATAATACCCGATAATGAGAGAGAGGGCGGGTGCTGCAGCAGAGCTGGGGGTAAAGTGTGAAATGGCCGGGGCCTGGGGGACACTGACACTGACGGACCGGGCACCGAGCTGCCATCCACCCCCCTCCCTCTTCACCATCATCACACTCCTCTCTTTCACTCACTTCTTCTCTCCCTCGAAAAGCAGAAAACTCTCGAAAGCCGGCGGCGCATTCATCTCGGAAGGAAACAAACAGACACCACGAGCTCCAAGACCAACTTCATAATCATCGCAACGCCGGAGATACCGCCACCCTCGGACCCTCCGAGAACAGCGCCCCAGCCCGGTCCCTCCGAGAACAGCGCCCCACTCCCGGACCCTCCGAGAACAGCGCCCCAGCCCGGACTCTCCGAGAACAGCGCCCCACTCCCGGACCCTCCGAGAACAGCGCCCCAGCCTGGACCCTGCGAGAACAGCGCCCCACCCCCGGACCCTCCGAGAACAGCGCCCCAGCCCGGACCCTCCGAGAACAGCGCCCCAGCCCGGATCCTCCGAGAACAGCGCCCCAGCCCGGACCCTCCGAGAACAGCGCCCCAACCCGGACCCTCGAGAACAGCGCCCCAGCCCGGACCCTCGAGAACAGCGCCCCAGCCCCGGACCCTCCGAGAACAGCGCCCCAGCCCGGACCCTCCGAAAACAGCGCCCCAGCCCGGACCCTCCGAGAACTGCGCCCCAGCCCGGACCCTCCGAGAACAGCGCCCCAGCCCGGACCCTCCGAGAACAGCGCCCCAGCCCGGACCCTCCGAGAACCGCGCACCAAACGGATCCGCCGAGAACAACGCCCCCGGCTGGACACTCCGAGAACGATGCCCCAGTCCGGATCCGCCGAGAATAGCGCCCCAGCCCGGGCCCTCCCCAAATAGCGCCGCCACCTGGACCCTCTGAGAACAGCGCCACCGCCCGGACCCTCCGAGAACAGCGCCCCAGCCCGGACCCTCCGAGAACAGCGACACCCCCTCCTCCGAGGGACAAACACCCGCTTCCAGGATTTTCGGGAACAGCGCCCCACTAGGACACTCTATGAACAGCACCTGTCCCACGTTATGATCCAACTCTATTTTAACTGCATTAGAACAATAATAGTCAGAGAGTCATAGAGATGTACAGCATGGAAACAGGCCCTTCGGTCCAACCCGTCCATGCTGTCCAGAAATCCCAACCCAATCTAGTCCCACCTGCCAACACCAGGCCCATATCCCTCCAAACCCTTCCTATTCATATACCCCCCAAATGACTCTTAAATGCTGCAATTGTACCAGCCTCCACCACATCTTCTGGCAGCTCATTCCATACACGTACCACCATCTGCGTGAAAAGGTTGTCCCATAGGTCTCTTTTATATCTTTCCCCTCTCACCCTAAACATATGCCCTAGTTCTGGACTCCCCGACCCCAGGGAAAAGACTTTGTCTATTTATCCTATCCATGGCCCTCATAATTTTGTAAACCTCTATAAAGTCACCCCTCCAGGCCCCTCATAATTTTGTAAACCTCTATAAGGTCACCCCTCGGCCTCCGACTCTCCAGGGAAAACAGCCCCAGCCTGTTCAGCCTCTCCCTGTAGCTCAGATCCTCCAACCCTGGCAACATCCTTGTAAATCTTTCCTGAACCCTTTCAAGTTTCACAACATCTTTCCGATAGAAAGGAGACCAGAATTGCACACGGTATCCCAAAAGTGGCCTAACCAATGTCCTGTCTCACAAACATGTCTCACAAGCTCGATTGTGTTTTTTGAAGAAGTAACAAAGAGGATTGATGAGTGCAGAGCTTTACATGTGATCTATAAGGACTTCAGTAAGGCATTCGGTAAGGTTCCCCATGGGAGACTAATTAGCAAGGTTAGGTCTCATGGAATACAGAGAGAACTAGCCATTTGGATACAGAGCTGGCTTGAAGGTAGAAGGCAGAGGGTGGTGGTGGAGGGTTGTTTTTCAGACTGGAGGCCTGTGACCAGTGGAGTGCCACAAGGATCAGTGCTAGGTCCTGTACTTTTTGTTATTTATATAAATAATAAATCAGTTTAGCTGAGACTTTAAAATATTCAATAATCCCACTTCCACAGCCTTCTGAGGCAGTCACAGAAGTTTCATATCCTTCAGACGAAAAGAAATGTCTTTTAAAACTAGGAGATGCCATTTTAAAACAAAACCCCCAGTCTACCCCAGAACAAACATTCCCCATGTCCACCTTGACAATACCGTTTAGGATCTTATCAAATTTAATCAAAGTTAAAAATCACACAACATACTTGGAATAAACCTGTTGAATGATAACCTGACGTGCGATTTTTAACTTTGTCCACCCCAGTCCAACACCGGCACCATCTCATAATAAATTTAATCAGTTCACTCCTCACTCCAGTGGAAACATACCAAAGCTGCCCAACCTATCCTGACAAATAACCCACTCATTCCGGGTATCATTTGAACCACCTCCAAAGTAGTCACATCCTTCCTTAAATAAGGAGACCAAAACTATAGACAGTATTGGAGGTGTGGCAGCTCCACTGACTGATATAATTGAAGTACAATATCCTTATTTCTTTGTTCAATTTCTCTCTTAATAAAGAATAGCATTCCCGTACCCCTCTTGATTATCATTGTACAACATATTTTCCTATCTTAGTGTCATCTGCAAATTCAGTTACTATGCTTTCACTCTCCCTGGCTAAGCCTTAGATATAAATTGCAAAACGTTGAAGCTACAGCACAGATCCCCTCGGGGACCCCACTGTCACATCCTGCCACTAAAAGAAAGACCCATTTATATTTACTGTGTTTTCCGCTAGCCAGTCAATCAAATAGTCATGCTAATACATTATCACCTCAATCCCCACATTGTGAGTCCCTGCTTTGTGGAATAAAACATCATGTGGCACCTTGACAAATGCCTTCTGAAAATCTAACTATGGAATATCTATAGGCTTCTCTTTATTCACAGCACGTGTTATCCTTCAAAAGATTCCAATAAATTGGTTAAAGATGTTTCCTCTTTTACTAAACCATATTACCCTAAGTTTTTCTAAGTGTCCAATTCCAACATTTTTGATGAAGATGCACACTACCAGACAAAACTAAATCATAAAAAAACAAACAATTCAATCAACAAAGTACTTTATTATTTTAAACAGGTTATAAAAGAGAAATTTACATGCATCTAGAACAATATCTTACATTTAATAGAAATAAGTGTAAATAGACTCATACATATCAATGATATTGTCATCAATCAATGCTGTGGGATGATTGATATGGCATTTGATCCATCAAAGTACCAGTCAAGAGAGAGTTTAATTGTTCATGTCTCAAAGCCGTTCAGACCACTTCCACAGCATCTGCCATTTAGGAAAGCCACTGTATAAAGATCCCATTCAGTGCCTGCAGCGGTGTCTCCAAACTGGGCAATAAATTATTGTATAGTGAAAGCTGTACATTACAGATACCCTAGCAAATGGTATCTGCCATCTACCTTTTGCAGATTTCCATATTCTCAAAATGATCACTGTCTGATTTTACAGTGCAATACGGAATTCTTTACCCAGTACCCATAGAATCTATCTCTGGGATAGAATGGTCTCAGCATTCTATCCCAGAGAGAGTGCTGTTCCTCCCAAGGTGGATACAACTGGGAGTCCCTAGCTGGTGAAACAGGGAAATGGTGACACCTCTCCCACACTGATCAATGGCTACAGCAGCCTGATAACAGACACCTACACAGAAAACAGCCCACAATGCCTCATGGCAGCTTCATGCGTCACACTTTTGGCAGAACCTGCTTCTGAAGGTCTGACCTACACAGTCTTCAGCAGAGGTGACTCACCACATGAAGACCCCCAACCCACTCTCTCCTATACATGCTGCATAACCATCATCTCGAGTATGTTGGAGTATGGCAACGTGTATAGGGGGTGGGTACAAGGATCTCCATTCCACAAACAACATTTCTTTCACAAAAACCACTGCTGAAATTCCTCACGGATTGTCCTTGTGAGAACAATACAGGCAGAACACAAACAATCTGCAAGGGGAACGCAGTGAACTCAAGTCATTTTAATGTAGATTAAAGATTGTCAGCAGTTTGTAATTTGTTTGAGAGTACCTTGTGTATCTTTCACCTTACAAGTCATCTGGATCTCTCACTAAGAGCTCACTGTTTGTATGTATCCATTTTTTGGGAGCGTTCATTCACACAAATTTCATGCCAATTCCACAAAACAAATGCTCAGAGTGTTTCAGGGTCATTGGCACATTCAGTAATGTTAGATACGAATGTCCCAGTCTGCTGTTATCAATAGTTGTGCATTTATCTACAGTGGAACAGCCGATTCTAACATCAACACTTGGGTATTGAAAAGGAGAGCCAGTTATTGTATTTTGTAGAACATAATCAAACACTAGGATGACCAAAAGGCACAGAACAATTCCACAGAGCATGGTAATGCACTTGAAATGTCTACCGTGATTTCAGTGTTTGGGTTTGATCAGGTCGCAGTGACAGATTTGGGGTCCTGAAGAACATCATTTTGTGAATAATTACACAAACATAAGCAGAAGTATGAAGATTTAAAACAAAAGTATGATGCACCTTCAGTGAATATCACTGGACTTTGGTTATTTATTGTAGGGGACACCACATGGCACTGTAGAGAATAGAGAACAGTAACAGATGGAAAAGTGCTAAACAAGGGAGCAGTCAGAATTAATGGCTCCTCAAACATCAGGGTATTGTAGGACACACCACTCTTTCCAGGATACACAAGCAGTTAAGAAAATATGATACTGTACTTTGTTGTATGAATACAAATCGGGAATGTGTAACACTATCTGAGAGGAGAATTTATTTAGGGTAACATTTTAATGGCAAGTGTAACCTACGTACAATATACTGACACTGTGAGAACACTACACATGCTGGAACATTCATGATGATTGTGCTCATTACATAATAATGTTTATACCGACGAGAGGTGAGAGCCAGGACTGTAAAACTTTTACAAAATTCTAATCAACCTGCCCGGTGATGTCATTACATACCTCAGGGAGCAAGTGGGACTTGAATGTAGGGCATCCTGGCTTAGAGGCAGGAACACTACCAGTGCACCCTAGAGGACTGGTAGGTTATGTACAGGATTGAAGAGAGTGCTGAATACTGTAGGATACTGAGGAGAATGGAAGGAAGCTGGATACGATAGAGTATGACAGTCCGTATAACGTTTGTATAACTAACTAATATCATTAATTCTCCAAACGTTTGTCCCTCCCGCCACCCCAAACATGGCCTCTAACGCTTCTATGGGTGTTAACTCCTCCTACTGGATCTTCATTCTGTCTCCATCCACAATTCCCAGAGACAAGCGACCCTCTGTCCCCAGGAGGGGGCAGCAGATTCCAAGAGGGATGGGCTCCCTGTGGCCAGGGTTTCTGAGCATAGGGGTGTCTGAAGGAGGAGCCCTGTTTGTCTGCCCTTCATTTCGTTGTGTCACAGGGAGCCTTCAGAGTGCAAATAAAGAAACCTAAACATGGGGGGGTGGGGGGTAAACCCAAGCCTAGGATATGTCCAATCACACTCTGCTTGTTGATATTCTGTATCAGGATGAAGCATGCACTGTTTGTTTGATGTTACTTTTCTAGTCTGGTTGCTGTCCCTGAATACAACAGGAACACACCATCCTACAGTTGTAAGGTATTGGCCTGTGAGAGGTTTCAGTCTGGAGGAGTTGGTCTCTCTATAGATTGCAGCAGGATTGACTGATGTCCATGATCCCAATCTGTCAGCATGTTACAAGACACCAATACATGTACAATCCATTCAAACGATTAATTACAGGAAATACATATTTACATTCTTTTTTGCCATGGACTATGTCTTGCATAATTCAAAACAAAGAGGAATCTCTGGGCCAAAGGAGGATGCATGAAGATATCGTCACTAATGTAAATTAGTCGATAAAAAATAGAGTTTGAAATTAAACATTCCGGTGAAACATTTACACTTTCTCATGAAGTTATGTGAGCAAATCGAGAGAGAAGTTTTTGTCCTTTGATGTTTCCCAGCGTTCGAAGTTCCGATGAGCCCTCTCGAGATCCTGGATGATTTGGAGCAGTTGGTTTGGAATGTCTGCCTTATGAATCCCTGCAAAGGGAGGACAACTTAGGAAAGAGAACTCTGTGGTCTAGTAGGGCCAGCAAGGGGGTTGCCCTCACCCTATACACCAGGGTTTCTGGTGACCGTTCTGCCCACCGGAACCCATCATCATTTCCTTGAGGATTCCGTACACAGGTCAGGAGTCACATGGAACCAGGTTAGATTAGATTCCCTACAGTGTGGAAACAGGCCCTT
>NW_025213180.1:0-11357 GCF_004010195.1 Chiloscyllium plagiosum
TACAATTTGTTTATATCATTTCAGAGACATTTATGAATATGGCACATTAAGTGATTATCTGATTAGAGATTAGATCGTAATCAGAGTTTTGGAGGAAACTCTATTCTTGCTGTTCACTGAAGACCTAACTTTAATAAAAGTACTGCTATTAATGAGGTCAGTTGAAGTAAGGAAACATAACAAGAGGCTGTATCTTTCCTACAGAGAATACAGATCCTCAACCACCTCCAAAGCAACAGAAGTAATTGAGGAGATTGGTAAAGCAACCACATTAGTTATCCCTATACATCAGGAACTTTGGATGGACATTTAGGACAGTGCAGATATTGTATAAAGACAATGACTTGCAAGGAAATACAGTGTTAACACTTAAATATGTAATAGGAAGCCATGTCAGTAGTGATGTAGTAGATCACTTGATGATGTCTCTGGTGAGAGATACAGCAGTGTAGAATTTGTGCAAAGTCGAAGTGAACATAATTATTAGAATGTGAATAAACCGATATCTTAAGAAGTCTCAGACTCCAGCACAATCTCTTTAGTAAGGCAATGCACAATATGTCCACCCATACAGCAACAGAGTTCAGACTAATCACCAGAACTTGCATATCAGAGGATCCCATGCTCTACCTGAGGAAAACCAAACCTGGACTGTGACCCAGTTAATGTAATTTTAACAAACTATCCAAAGTAATCAATGGGCAATTATTAACATTTGAATTTGGAATCAACTTGACCATTTATTGACATGATGATGGTGTGTGTTTTACATACACATGCTAATTATGTGAAATTATACAGTGTTTGTAATATTGGGAAACTGTACACTTCGCCTATATGAGGGAGAAGCTGAATGGCTGCCATTAACATTTGCATGTGTGGCTGCAGAAAGCTTTAGACTCCCATTTCACGTTTTTTTTTCTTTTTGCCCACAATCAACAGGATTTCAAACTCCAAGCTTAACATGAGTAATTCATCAGGTATTGAACTATCTTCATACCTACTTTTTCAACAGTACTGCTGTTTGGAGCTGTTCATCTTGCAGTTCAATGTGAGTCAACAGTTAGTGAGCCACTGAATTACCAGGGAGTGAAAAACTCACGAATAAGAATTAGGCCAGGCCATTGAACTTTGTGGTAAATTCAGAAATTCGCTACCAGGGTTATCAGAATTAAATTATTTTCTGAGCTTATAGCTTTCTGCAACTGTCAAAGTAAAAACACAAAATATTTTGTTAACAGCAAAATGTCCAGATGTTTGCCTTTATATTAATCTTCTGTGTTTTAGGAATTGGCACCTTTTTGAGGTTGTGTTTATTCTTTCAACCTCAGACACTTAGCTTGAAAATGGTTCACAAAGCAGCTCTCTGGGCCTGAGGCTTTTTGCAATAGAACATCTCAATGAATGCAAAGGCCTCATCGCTTCACTTGTTCGATTCAAATACTGAGAGCAAAATTATGTAATGGGTAGTAAGGAAAGATTTTAAACAGACTCTATAAATATTGGCCGATGGCTTTAGTGACATTCATTTCTTTTATTCAGTAAGGTCTCGAGAACCCCAGTTAAGAATACCCCTAACAGTTACTTCAAATAACTGTATTTTGTGTTACTGTTAGCCATGTAGAAATTGAATGCATACATTTTTCAGAAGACCTTTTTTTAAACTGTCTGAATCCCCCGGCAGCTAATTAATTTGTGGCTGTCTGGAGATATTCTACAGTTTGGGAGCAAAATGCAGCATGCAGCTTCATTCCTCACTATGCATTGTGACGTTTTAAGCAAATGGAGGAAGACTTTTGTATTAACTTTGCAGTGTAATAGCTAACTGCTTTTCCAATCATCTGGGGCGAACCTTCCTGACTTCATTTAAAATTTTGTACGTAGAAAACAACCTTACTATCCTCAAAGGCTCTTTGAAAACTGATATAAGTGGTGTTGCATTGATGCTGTAAAACTTGCAATTCACTTGCTTGGCTCCTGACAAGCCTCTGATCACCAATATGTTGCCAGGGGAGGTCTATAAAGCAAAAGATAAATATAACAGAGGAGGTAGAAGGAAGTAAAACACCTGATCCTGTTCCCACCAAAGGTCCAAACAGCTCATTCAAATATGGCACTGAATAAAAGGCTGGAAACAGATACTCCCACTTCTAATGTCAGGATCTGAGGTGGGAATATGCTTCCTCTGAATTGCAAAAATCCTGGAACAGAAAGAGTGAGAGTGAGCCATCAGATGGGGACTGTAAATGGCAAGTCTCCAGCAAAAAGACATCAATTGGAATTTCATGTGGGAAATCAATGTTTCAAACAACATGGAGCTGGGTTTCCAGTTTGATTTCCCATGGCTCCTAAGAAATTTTATCTTCGCTCTCTATCGAATCTGGTATTATCCTGATCTCAAATCTGTGTCAAACCAGATTATCTCTCCCCCAAGCTGGGAGGACTGGGAGCCTTCACTAATTCTCTCTCACAAACTGACCATGCATAAGAATGTGATGGCATGAGCTCTCCAAGGATCATTACTTCAACAGCATATATGATGGAAGAGGAGTCTCCAAGCTAATTAAACCATTGAGTTGAGAACAAGGTAAAGTGAGGAGAAAAGCTTTATATTGGCTTAAAGGATACAAAAATAAAGGATGAATAAAGAGATGCCAAGTTTTGCTGTTACAATATCCCAGTCCTATTTTCCCACTGTTGTTCAGGCAGAACAGCTCTCCATTTATTTTTGATGAACCATTTTAGTTCTCACTTTTCTGCTGATTGTTAAGTAAAACAATTCACGTGATATTATTCAAATGATTCCTATTTAAATTGACAGTGTTTGAACAAGTATTTACTGACATATTCAATGCATTCTTGCATTTAATTTGATGACGTTTAATAGCATACCTACTAAGCTTGAGGGCCAATGTTCCAAATTCAAAGCTTGAATGACAGTTTCCCTGAAGGAATTTGTGCAGACAAATGAAAATCACAGTGGATGGGAACCTGTCAATTCCTAAATTTGATTCCAGTAGATTAGATTTTCCACATGGGGTGCAGATTCAGAAAACCATCCCTTACAATGTGTTCATCAGCGTTGCCAGACAGTCTGAGGAGACGCAATCACATTTCCTCATTTCCCCGCTCCCCCACCTTGTCTCAGTCCCAACCCTCGAACTCAGCACCACCTTCCTAACCTGCAATCTTCTTCCTGACCTCTCCGCCCCCACCCCACTCCGGCCTATCACCCTCACCTTAACCTCCTTCCACCTATCGCATTTCCAACACTCCTCCCCCAAGTCCCTCCTCCCTACCTTTTATCTTAGCCTGCTTGACACACTTTCCTCATTCCTGAAGAAGGGCTCATGCCCGAAACATTGATTCTCTTGCTCCTTGGATGCTGCCTGACTTGCTGCGCTTTTCCAGCAACACATTTTCAGCTCTGATCCCCAGCATCTGCAGTCCTCACTTTCTCCTCCGAAACGCAATTACAGTCAAGTTGCTACTCCGCTCCAATTCTTCTCCATTAGGACGGGACATAGCATTTCTAGCCAGGAATTCCAATCCTGGCTCCTCCAGAAATGTGGAGCAGTCAGCTCCATGGTGCAGGATTATTAGGTAGAAGCCAAACCATGCCCTGTCCCTTTTTGAGCAGTGTGCTATGTCCTGTTAATTGTCCAGCAGCACAGCCAACCACTTTGACAGCTCCTGTGAAAGAGTAAGGTCAGCGTGGGGTTATGTTGGCAATTAACTAAGGAGCTTGGGTGCCAGGTGGTAGCGTGCCAGGATAAGTGGAGTGCCTGAGTGTCAGGATGACAGGCACATGATGGAAAGCTTAGGGTAGGTCCGGATCAGGGGGATGAAGGTGTTGCATCTGGTTGGGGAGGCAACGCCACGTACTACTGCCAGAGCAGAGGTGGGGGAAGCAGTATTGTTGGTCAGGTGTCCTCCGGGATAACGTCAACTAGGAGAAAGTGAAGACTGCAGATGCTGGAGATCAGAGTCGAGAGTGTGGTGCTTGAAAATCGGGATGGAAGGGGAGTCTCCAAGCTAATTAAACCATTGAGCTGAGAGCAAGGTAAAGTTGGGAGAAAAGTTAGGTGGTGCAGGATAATGTGTCAGGTCCAGCAGCTGTTGTGGGAGGTATCAAGTCCAAGGGTGGGGGGCATCGAATTGTGCTGGATTGTGAGGGAAAGTTGGGAGGCGAGGGTGCGGGTGACATTCTGACCAGAGTGGGGTAATAACAAGGGGCCTGGTGTGTGTAAGGGATTAAGTAAGGTTTGAATGGTGAGTTGAGTCAAAGGAACAGCTTGTTACTCATGAGTTAGACTCTCCGAAAAAGACTCTTCTACGTATCTCCTCTGATTCTGTAAGTCAGCGTCCCCTGGTGATTGGTCTCTGTACATGGGGTAACCTCTCCACTCTTTCTAATGCCCATCATTATATTGTACACCTTAATTAAGTCATCTCTCAGACTCCTCGTCAATAGAAAATAATCCTCGCCTGTCCAGTCTGCCATCATGCCTGCAGTTTTCAGGGCCTGGCAACATTCTTGCCAATCTCATCTGTACTCTCTCTAAACCAATTATAGCTTCCTGTAATGTGAAGACTAGAATGTCACTCACATCTTCTGTATTCATACATAAGTTACCATATAAATTCTGATAGATCCAAACCTTACCTAGGTTATCCTTTTGTCAATAATATACTGTTACTTAACTGATACAATGATTTTAAATGTTCCCTAATTTTACCAAGCAATAACTTTTTATATCCTCAGTTTTTCCAATTTCCTTCTTGATCTTATGCTTACACTTTTTAAATTTCTCTAAGCTTCCTAAAGTATTATCTTTTTGTGGGTGATGTAAACTCTATTTTTCTTCTTTATCTTTCCCTGTATGCTGCTGGATAACCAGAAAATTCTGGATTTGGCAGTACCCCCTTCCCATTCCACCCCATGCATCCTGCTTTTTTGCCACTGACTTTCCTTCAAGTAGTTGTCCACATTTTTCAGATCATCTGTCAATTTTGAAAAGTTAGCCTTCCCCCAAATTCAGAACTTTTATCCCTGTTTTGTCTTTGTCCTTTTCAATAATGATGCTCAATCTAATTATATTATGATCGCTATCTCCAAAATGGTGAGCCACTGCTCTTTCATCCACATGTCCACTTTCATTTCCTCAAACTAAATCTAGAATTATGCCCTCTCTTGATGGACTTGTTACTTGCTGGATAAAGAATATTCTCTCGAATTCATCTGAGGTAAATGGTGAATCCATGGTTTCACATATGCTGCAGGTTGGCAAAAGTGAGGACTGCAGATGCTAGAAACCAGAGTTTAGATCAGAGTGGTGCTACAAAAGCACAGCAGGTCAAGCAGCATCCGAGGAGCAGGAAAATTGACGTTTCAGGCATCAGGATGCATGCTCCACTTGGTTGAGCTGACTTACAACTTTAAAAATCACTCACAATGATTACTATAGTCGCCAATCAACTTCTCCCAAATGCTGCAGCACGAGCCAACACCAGATCCTCAGAAAGATTGTCCTTTTGTGCCATTTTCAGAGTCTCAGACTGCTCTCCTATCTGGGAGACACTGACTGTCTGTCTCAGGATTCTCATCTTGCTCACCCTCTGGAAGATGTTGACTGTCTGTCTTGGGTCCCTCACCCCTTACATTCTTCTGGGTGTTATTGACTATCTTATTGGGAGTTTTCTATAGACCTCCCCCAATAGCAAAAGTGACATGGAGGAGCAGATTGGGAGGCAGATTTTAGAAAGATGCAGAAGTAAAAGGATTGTTGTCATGAGTGACCTTAACTTCCCTAATATTGATTGGAACCTCCTCATTGCATATAGTTAGGATGGAGCAGATTTTGTCAGGTGTGTCCAGAAAGGATTCCTGACTCTGTATGTAAATAGGTAAAATCTTCCGCCTCGGAACACTTCAACCCCAGGGCATCAATGTGGACTTCAACAGTTTCCTCATTTCCCCTTCCCCCACCTCACCCTAGTTCTAAACTTCCAGCTCAGCACTGTCCCCATGACTTGTCCGGACTTACCTTACCGAAGCTCCTTGGATGCTGCCTGAACTGTTGTGCTCTTCCAGCACCACTTCCAGCTAATCCAGAATCTGTATGTAAATAGGCCAACTAGAGGGGAGGCCATATTGGATTTGATGCTTGGCAACAAATCAGATCAGGTGTTGGATCGCTTAGTTGGACAGTATTTCGGTGATAGTGATCACAACTCCCTGACCTTTACTGTAGTCATGGAAATGGATAGAAGCAGACGGTATGGGAAATTATTTAATTAGGGGAGATTCTATTAGGCAGGAACTGTGGAGCATAAATTGGGAACTAATATTCTCAGGGAAATGCATGACAGAAATGTGGAGGTTATTTTGGAACACTTGCTGCGAGTGCTGGATGGGTTTGTTCCACTGAGGCAAGGAAGGGATGGAAGGGTGAAGGAACCTCTGGTGACAAGAGATGTGGAACATCTAGTCAAGAGAAAGAAGGAAGCTTACTTAAGGTTGAGGAAGCAAGGATCAGACTCTTGAGCGTTACAAGGTAACCAGGAATGAACTGAAGAATGGACTTAGGAGACCTAGAGGGAAGCATGAAAAAGCTTTCGTGAGTAGAATTAAGGAAAGTGCTAAGACATTCTTCACTTATATGAGGAATAAGAGGATGGTCAGAGGGCTGATCAGGGATCGTGGAGGGAACTTGTGCCTGGAGTTGCAAAAGGTAGGGGATGTCCTTAATGAATACTTGGCTTCAGTATTCACTATTGAGAGAGACCTTGTTGTTTGTGAGGACAGCATGAAACAGGTTGATATGTTCGAGCAGGTTGATTTAAGAAGGAGGATGTGCTGCAAATTTTGCAAAACTTGAGGCTAGATAGGTCTGCTAAGCCAGATGGAATATGTGTGAGGTTATTACAGGAAGCAAGGGAAAAGATCCCTGCGCCTTTGGCAATGGTCTTTGCATCCTCACTGTCAACCAGATGGTTGGATGGTGGCAAATGTTATTTCCTTGTTCAAGAAAGAGAATAGGAATAACCCTGGGAATCACAGACCAGCCAGTTAGTGGAGGACAAATTATTGGAAAGAATTCTGAGAAACAGGACTTATGATTATTTGGAAAAGCATAGTTTGATTAGAGATAGTCAGCATGGTTTTGAGGGACTGGTCGTGCCTCACAGGTCTTATTGAATTCTTTGAGGATGTAACAACACACATTGATGAAGGTGGAGCAGTGGATGTGGTGTATATGGATTTTAGCAAAGGGTTTGATAAGGTTCCACATGGTAGGCTCATTCAGAAAGTAAGGAGGCATGGGACACAGGGAAATTTGGCAGTCTGGATACAGAATTGGTTAGCCCATTGAAGACAGAGGGTGGTAGTAGATGGAAAGTATTCAGCCTGGAGTTTGGTGACCAATGGTGTTCCGCAGAGATTGGTTCTGGGACACCTTTTTGTGATTTTTATAAGTGACTTGGATGAAGAAGTGGAATATAGTGAGTTGGTATATTTGTCGATGACATAAATGTTGGCACAGCTGTGGATTGAGTGGAGGGATGTTGTAGGTTCCAACAGAGTCATAGAGTCATAGAGATGTACAGACCCTTCGGTCCAACTCGTCCATGCCAACCAGATATCCCAACCCAATCTAGTCCCACCTGCCTGCGCCCAGCCCATATCCCTCCAAACCCTTTCTATTCATATACCCTCCAGATGCCTCTTAAATGTTGCAATTGTACCAGCCTCCACCACTTCCTCTGGCAGCTCATTCCATACACGTACCACCCTCTGTGAAAAGGTTGCCTCTTAGGTCTCTTTTTTATCTTTCCCTTCTCACCCTAAACCTATGCCCTCTAGTTCTGGACTCCCCAACCAACCCTGGCAACATCCTTGTAAATCTTTTCTGAAGCCTTTCAAGTTTCACAATATCTTTCCGATAGGAAGGAGATCAGAATTGCACACAATGTTCCAACAGTGGCCTAACCAATGTCCTGTACAGCTGCAACATGACCTCCCAACTCCTGTACTCAGTACTCTAACCAATAAAAGAAAGCATACCAAACACCTTCCTCACTATCCTATCTACCTGCGTCTCCAATTTCAAGGAGCTATGAACCTGCACTCCAAAGTCTCTTTGTTCAGCAACACTCCCTAGGGCCTTCCCACTAAGTGTATAAGTCCTGCTAAGATTTGCTTTCCCAAAATGCAGCACCTCGCATTTATCTGAATTAAACTCCATCTGCCACTTCTCAGCCCATTGACCTATCTGGTCGAGATCCTGTTGTAATCTGAGATAACCCTCTTCACTGTCCACTACACCTCCAATTTTGGTGTCATCTGCAAACTTACTAACTGTACCTCTTATGTTCACATCTAAATCATTTATGTAAATGACAAAAACATTGACAGGATGCAGAGTTAGGCTGAGAAGTGGCAGTTGGAGTTCAACCCGGAAAAGTGTGAAGTGATTCATTTTGGAAGGTCAAATTTAAATGCACATTACAGGGTTAAAGGCAGGAATCTTGGCAGTGTGGAGGAACAGAGGCATCTTGGGATCCATGTCCATAGATCCCTCAAAGTTGCTATCCAAGTTGATAGGGTTGTTAAGAAGGCATATGGTGGGTTGGCTTTCATTAGCAGGGGATTGAATTTAAGAGCCACAAAGTTATGCTGCAGCTCTATAAAGGCCTGATTAGACCACACTTGGAATATTGTGTTCAGTTCTGGTCACCTCATTATAGGAAGGATGTGGAAGCTTTAAAAAGGGTGCACAGGAAATTTTCAGGATGCTGCCTGGACTGGGGAGCATGTCTGGGGAGAAAGGTTGAGGGAGCTAGGGCTTTTCTCACTGGAAAGAAGAACGTTGAGAGGTGACTTGATAGAGTGTACAAGATGATGAGAGGCATAGATAGAGTGGATAGCCAGAGACTTTTTCCCAGGGCAGAAATGGCTATCACGAGGGGGCTTAATTTTAAGGTGATTGGAGGAAGGTTAGGGGGGATGTCAGAGGTAGGTTCTTTACGCAGAGAGTGGTGGGTGCATGGAATGCACTGGCAGCAGTGGTAGTCGAGTTAGATACATTAGGGACATTTAAGCGACTCTTGGATAGGCACGTGGATGATAGTAAAATGAAGGGTATGTAGGTTAGTTTGATTTTAGAGTAGGATAAAAGGTTGGCACAATATCAAGGGCCGAAGGGCCTGTACTGTTCTATGTTCTATCTATTTTGGAGTCCTCATCTCACCCACTCATTGAGTCATAGAAATATATAGCACTGAAACAGACACTTAGATCCAATTCATCCATACCGACCAGATAACATTAATTAATCTAGTCCCATTTGGCAGCATTTGGCCCAACTCCCTCTAAGCCCTTCCTATTCATGACCTGATCCAGATGCCTTTTAAAATGTTGTAATTGTACCAGCCTCCACCACCTCCTTTGGCAGTTTATACAAGCACCACCCTCTGTGTGAAAAAGTTGCCCCTTACATCCTTTTTAAATCTTCCCCCTCTCAACTTAAACCTATGCCCTCCAGTTTTGGTCTCCCCTACCCTGGGGAAATAAACCATGGTTATTCACTCTATCCATGCCCCTCATGATCTTATAAACCTGCACAGGTCATCCCTCAGCCTCCGACGCTCCAGGAAAAATATTCCCAGTCTGTTCAGCCTCTTTCGACAGCTCAAACCCTCCAATCCTGGTAACATGCTTAAAAATCGTTCCTGAACCCTTTCAAGTTTCATAACATCTTTCCTTTAGCAGGGAGACCAGAATTAAATGCAGCATTCCAAAGTGGCCTAACCAATGTACCGTACAGCCACAACGTGACCTCACAACTCCTTTACTCAATGCACTGACCAACAAAGGTACTCCTCTCGGTGATGCTGACTGCCTGCCATGGGTCTCCCACCTTATTCGTTCCTCTGATTGTTACGATAGCTGTCCGAATGATCAAATCGAGTTATAAATTGAAAATCAATTGTGTTTCAATATCTGACATATGGAAAAAGGATTATATAACTCGTTAATTTCTTTGTGTGGTTTTAGCACATAATCTCAGCAGAAAAGAGCCAATACCAAAGATGAAAATGGAGTGTGTGAAAACTGCATTACTCCATCCGATCTGAGAATTTCACGCAGATTTGAATGGATTAAGACGGGTCTTGCCTAAAGTCCGATAGAGACAGTAGTGTCAGTATTATGTCTGGGTAGTCTTCATTATTACACCTAACTGATAGATGTGTAATATGTACCTGCTGCTATATGCAATAAACTATATTTTGTTTTGACAAGTGCTTCTTCTCATTAAGACTCACTAGTGTTTCAACCTAATTGTGAAAACTGCATGCAGAAACAAGCCCCACAGTTTTACAAGCCATCAGAAGTCTACAAATATCCAATGAAATTATCCAAATGATTGATTTGGCATGTGCAGCAAAAAAATGTCCTCTATTTGATCTTGCAAGTTTGAAAACTTTCCTGGTATTTTGAGTCTATTGCAGTGTCCAACTTCCACTCCAGTCTACAGACTAAAAGTGAAAATTATGTGATCCCTTGCTCTCGTGTTTCATCCTGTATTACTGGTAACGAAACTGGCCCTTGAACCCAAAACAGAAAGAAGATTCAATTTCATAGCAGCATCTCCAGAAAGATGGAAAGATCAGTTACAACTGAAAAGTGCCTCAGCACTGAAAACAAAAGGACTGGATTCTACCTGCAGTTAACAGAGACACCAATCTTACCGACCACCATTTTGTGGGCTATAATTTAGAAAAATCCATCCTCCCCTATTCTATAATCTGTATTTGTGCTTTTGGACTTAGAATGTATATGTTTGAGGACACTAGAGTGTACTTCATAAATCCTATATATTTGATAAGTATAATAGCACATTTTCCTTGTCAAACTCAAGACAATCTGTCTGATTAGTTCTTTTATGATTATGATATGTAAACAGTTAAGTGTTCAATGCATTGCTAAGTATAATCCTTTCAAATAAAAGGTAGTTGTGAGTGAACAAGGAGAGGTAAAAGAGAGGAGTCGTTTCACCCCCCTTTCTCACCTGGTCAGTATTAAAAGGATGTCAAGCTTTGAAGGAGCGGCGCTCCGAAAGCTAGTGCTTCCAATTAAATCTGTTGGACTATAACCTGGTGTTGTGTGATTTGTAAGCTTTGATTGTATCCGTACATTTGAGGACATACCCTTGGGCCAATTGAGTGGTGTAACAGGGTGGTCCCAGTGTTCTCCTGCTTGTTGCAAATTCACGACAGTTTTTTTTGTGAGAATAGTCTACTGCAAGCAGTTAAGCTGAATCCATGCTCGATGGATTTCTCAAATTGACTCA
>NW_025213180.1:18591-23559 GCF_004010195.1 Chiloscyllium plagiosum
CTTCTGGCATTGAAATCACACACACCAAACCAGCTTGCTATCTACCAGCACATTCCTGTGACCGTGAAATTCTGTCCATGCCCTCCCTTCTCTCATCCTCCTGTGCACTTGAACGACACCTCAGGTTCCCATCCCCCTGCTGCGCTGGTTTAAACCCACTCAAATAGCACCAGCAAATTTCCCAGCCAGGATATTAGTACCCGTCTGGTTCAAGTGATGACCGTCCTGTTTATGGTGGTCCCACCTTCCTCAGAATGAGCCCCAAGGGAGGGAGTACTTGAAACCCTCCCTCCTGCACCATCCCTGCAGCCATGTGTTCAACTGATATCTCTCTCTATTCCTTGCCTTGCTATTATGTGGCCTGGGCAACAAACCAGAGAAAACAACTGTGTTTGTTTTAACTCTCAGCTTCCACCCTAGCCCCCTGAAATCCTGCCTTACATCCTTATCCCTCTTTCTGCCTATGTCGTTGGTACCTATGTGAAGCATGACTTGGGGCTGGGCACCCTCTCCCTTCAGGACCCCAAAGACAGGATCCGAGATATCACGGACCCTGGCACTTGGGAGGCAACGCACTAACTGTGAGTCTCGTTCTCAGTGGAGATCTGTGAAATGAGGAAGCTGGAGAAATCTACATTCATCCCGTGTGGTTGGAGGGTTCCTAGATGGAAGATGAGGCGCTCTTCCTCTACACGGGATGAATGTAGATTTCTCCAGCTTCCTCATTTCCCCTCCCCCCACATTATCTCAGTCCCAACCCCTGGATTCAGCACCACCCTCTTGACCTGCAATCTTCTTCCTGACCTTTCTGCCCCCACCCCCTCTCCGGCCTATCACCCTCACCCTCACCCTCACCTCCTTCCACCTATCGTATCCCCGGCGCCCCTCCCGCAAATTCCCTCCCCCCTACCTTTAATCTCAGCCTGCTTGGCACACCAGCCTAATTCCTGAAGAAGGGCTTATGCCCGAAACGTCGATTCTCCTGCTCCTCGGATGCTGCCTGGTCTACTGCGCTTTTCCAGCACCACACTTTTCAACAAGAATTGGTGCTTTGTCCGTTGCTTTTTGTCATTTAAGTAAATGATTTGGGTGCGAACATAGGAGTAATGTTAAGTTTGTAAATGACACCAAAACTGGTGGGACAGTGGATAGTGAAGAAAATGATCTCAGGGTACAGCGGGACCTTGATCACATGGGGCAATGGGCAGAGGTGTGTGAAATGGAGTTCAGTTTAGATAAATGTGAGATGTTGCATTTTGGAAAGACAAACCAGGGCAGGACTTATACAGTTAATGATAGTGCCCTGTAGAGTATTGCTGAACAAAAAGACCTCGAGGTGCAGGTGCAGGTGCATTATTCCTTGAAAGTGGAGTCTCAGGGAGACAGGGTGATGAAGAAGGTGTTGGGTACACTTGCCTTTATTGGTCATTGCATTAAGTATCAGAGTTCGGATATCATTTTGCAGCTGTACAGGAGACTGGTGAGGCCACTTTGGGAACAAGGTGAACAATTCCTCATCCTGTGATAGGAAGGATGTTGTTAAATTTAAAAAGCTGTGGAAAAGATTTACCAGGACATGACCAGGAACTGGAGGGTTTGAGCTACAGGGAAAGGCTGAATAGACCGGAGCAATTTTCCCTGGAGCATTGGAGGCTGAGGGGTGACCTTATAGATGTTTATAAAATAATGAGGGGCATGGACAGGGTGTATATTCAAGGTATTTTCCTTCGGTAAGGGAGTCCTAAACAAGACGGTATGGGTTTAAAGTAAGAAGCAAAAGATTCAAAAGGGACCTGAGGGGTAACTTGTCACACAGAGTGTGGCATGTGTATGGATCGAGCTGCCAGAGAAAGTGTTGGAGGAAGATACAATTACAGCATTTAAAACACATTGGGATGGGTACATGGATGGAAGGGTTTAGAGGGATGTAAGCCAAATGCTGGAAAATGGGATGAGGTCAGTTTAGGATATCTGGTTAGCATGGACAAGTTGAACCGAAAGGTCTGTTTCCATGCTGTATGACTCCATGACTATGAGAGGCTGGAAAAGCTGAGACTTTTTACCCTGTAGCAGAAGGTTCTGAGGAGTGACCTTACAGAGGTTTAGAAAATCATGAGACACATAGATGATGTGAAGAATTCAAGAAGGAGGTGAATGTTTTGTCGCAATGGCAAAAAATATTCCCAAAGATCATTCAGGGATGAGAAACATCAGTTATGAAGATTAATTGGAGTATTTGGGACTGTCTTCTTTGGAGAAGGCTGAGAGGAGATTTGTTTGAGGAATTCAAAACCAGGAGGGGCCTGGACAGAGGAAATAGGGAGAAAATGTTCCCAATTGAGAAAGGATTGAGACCGAGAGACCACAGAATTAAAGTAATTGGGAAATGGAACAAAAGTGAGATGGGGAACAACATGTTCAGCCAATGAGTGGTTAAGGTGTGGAATGCACTGCCTGAGAATATGGAGGAGGCAGCTTCAATTGAAACATTCCGAAGGGAATGAGACTGTTATCTGAAAAGGAACAATGTGCAGGGTGACTGGGAGAAGGCAGGAGGAACTCAGAGAGCCAGTACAGACAGGATGAGCAGAATGGCCTTCTTGTGCACTGTAACAATTCTGTGATTGTGTGATTGAGCAGAGTTAAAGCTGGGGGAGGTGGGAACTCGGTGTCTCACTGTGCTGCTGCTGCTGCTGAGGTCAGTGAGATCAGAGACTGGGACAGGGAGCCAGAGCTCACATCAAACTCTGCCCATGTCCGTCACACTGAGATTGGCAGGAGGCTACTCACTGATTTCACTCCATGCTGCAGGAATGGGACCATCGTCTGCAAATGGACAGAGCTCCTCCACACGGTGTGTAAAACTTACTGACTTAGATCTTGCTGCTTAAAGGGAGCAATGGAACTATAAAAATACAGCTGGACACCCTGTCAGACACAGTGCTCCTCAATCAGCTATTTCATTCACTGCAGCTCCCCATTAACACTTTCAACAATTCAGCATTTGTGTTTTAGAAAGTGTGTTTAGAAATTGAAAGAGTTAATACCGAAGGATTGAGGTTTACTTACTCAGTCTGAGCTTAGTTCCTTTACCGAACGTAGCTGTTATACTGCTGACAGTAATAGTCAGCGACATCCTCATTCTGAACGTTGCTGATTGTCAGGGTGAAACTGGTCCCCTATCCTCTGCCAGTGAATTGCTCGGAGACTCCTGTGTTTCGAGTTGTTGCTTCATAGATCAGGAGAGGGGGTTTCTGACCTTCTCGCTGCTGGTACCAGCTGAGGTCATTTGTAATATCTTGACTGGCCGTACAGGTGATGGTTGCGGTCTGGCCCAGTTCCACTGACAGCACCGGGGGTGACTGGCTCATGATGATGTCCGCACTGACACCTGAGGGGTCAGAGAGAAACACAGTGAAGTCAGAACTGTCACAGAAAGAGTCTGTCAAATGAAAGATTGTTGGAGACACTGAGCTTTCCTCTGGTTTCAGCATTTTCCCTTCAATCACAAGTCAGTGGAATTGCAGTGAAATGGAGAGCAGCTAAAGATTCAAGGTGGAAGGAGAGAGATTTGTACCTGCGACACAGAATGCCAGGGGCCAGATCAGCTGAATGTGTGAAATCATGGTGTATGCTCCTGTCCCTGGGCTTGGTTCCTGATAAACTCTCCCTTCACTGGGCTTTGCTTTATAAAGCTGCAGCCTGTGAGAGTCTGACTGGGTGTTCCTCAGTATGTAAATGGCATTGAGAGAGAGAGAGAGCCACGTCAGCCCCTCACACTTCCTCTTCTCTCTCTCTCTCTCTCTCTGTCACAGAGAATCATTGATGTGAACAACACTGAATGAGGCCATTTGGCCCATTGTGTCTGTATTGGTCGACAAAAACATGATGACACTAATCTCATCCTCCAACTCCTGGCCCATTACCCTCGAGGCTGCAGCAACACAAGGGAATATCTAAACACTGCTCCAATGTCATGAGAGTTTGTGACTCTACCAGCCTTTCAGGCAGTGATTTCCAGACTCCTACCAACCTCTGAGCGAAAACATTTCTCAATTCTCTTCTCAGGGTTTACATCAACTGAACCTGAACTCACTTGAGTTGAGAAGGATGAGAGGTAATCTGACTGAAATGTATAATATTCTAACAGGGCTGGACAGACTTGATGCTGGAAGGAGGTTTCCCCTGGTTGGGGAGTCTGGAACCAGGGGACACAGTCTCAAGGGGTTACAGGGTATACCTTTCGGACTGAGATAAGGAAATATTTCTTCACTCAGAGGAAGGTCAACCTGTGGAATTCTGTTCAAGTTGTTGAGGACAAAGGACTGAATATGTTCAAGAAAAAGACAGAGGTAATTGTTTTGCATTATAACAACATCAAGGGGTATGGGAAGATGATAGGAATATGGCATTAAGACAGAGGATCATATTGGATGACAGAGATACTCAAAGGGCCGAATGGCCTATTCCTACTCTGAGTTTCTATGTCTCTATGTTGGTGTTACCTTCAATCTCTGCCCCTTGGTATTGTTCCCTCTACGATGGAAAAGATGCCTTCCTACCCGCCCTATCTCTGAATCTCATAATCTTACAGCCCTCTGTCAGGTCCCCTCTCAACCTTCACTGCTCCAAGGAAAACAACTCCATTCTTTCTCATCTCTCCTCATCGCTCAGACCCTCCAGGCCAGGCAGCGTCCTGGTAAATCTCCTCTGTACCCTCTCTAGTACAATCACATCCTTCCCAGAATGTGGTGTCCAGAACATGTCTTGCTCTCTCTATATCATTGTCTCTCTGTCTCACATCTGCCATGTCTTTCTCTCTACATCTCTCTCCCACTCTGAATTTCTCTCATATTTTATCTCTCCCACTCTGTCTCATAGCCAATCTCTCTAACTCTCTTTTGCTTCTTCACTCTGTCTCACAATCTCCATTTCTTCACCTCTCACTGTTTCCCTCATTCACTCCCT
>NW_025213180.1:23593-28639 GCF_004010195.1 Chiloscyllium plagiosum
ACATCTCACACTGTCTCAGACACTCCTCATTCTCTATTTCTCACCCTCTCACACACACTCTTTCCCTCTATCTCTCTCACTGACTCTCTTCTCTCTCTTTTCCACAGTCTGCCAGGTGGCAATATTTAAACGCAGGGCGAATCCCCCTCTGCTTTGCCTCAAGAGTGGGTGTTAACCATTGACCCCAGAGGCATGTCTTCTCCTGGAGTAAGGCTCCATTTCCCACACTGAGCAGAATTTAGCCTCTCTGGAAGATGGACAGATTCTTGTCAAATGAAGGGCAGTTCTGTGCTGTTGGCCTATTCTCACTGGGGACTGGTTTGGACACAAATCACATTCCATAAAGGCCCAGCAGAGAGAGGAGATCCTCAGGCCATCAATGTGAACTGGAGGGACAGGACAGGCTCTGACCAACTGACCCATCATGTCCATGCACAACATGTTCCAATCCTTTCTCCTGTCCTTCCCCTTGCATGATCAGTCTCCAGGTCAGGGTGTTTCACTGGGCTGAGAGCTGGATAATCACATAGTTACAACAGAATGGAACTCAGCCCCATACCCACTATGGTGTCTATGACCCAGTGGACTCTCCAAAAGGGACCAGTAAACATGGAACTCCTTCCACTGGACAGTCTACTAATAAATATGGACCACCCTGCAATAGACACTATTAAACATGGGCATCCTTCCCACTGGACCCTCCAATAGAAGCCAGCAAACTGGGACTTCCTTTCCAATGGACAGTCCAATGGAGACCAGTAAACATGGACATCCATACCATTGGATCATCCAATTGATACCAGTAAACATGGGCCTCCTTTCCACTGGACTGTCCAGTGGAGACCAGTAAACACGAGCGTCCTTCCTACTGGATGTTCCAACAGATAACAGGAACCATGGGCCTCCTTCTCCCTGTACCTTCCAATAGAGACCACTAGATATGTGTCTCAATCCTGCGGGAAGCTCCAACTGAGATCAATAAACATGGGCCTTCTTCCCATTAGACTTTCCAGTATCTCAGCAAATAGGCCCCTGATTTCCATTCCCACAACATTGTCCGCCTTTGCATTACATCAGCCCCTTGAACACAGAAACCTTCATTCCTGTTTGTCCCACTCCATGATTCCGATGTCCTCTGCCAGCTTCCCCCATCCATACTCCACAAATCCGAACTGTCTGAAATGGAGTGGTCCCTTTTGTGTCTCACACCAAGGAGGGGATGGACAGATGTTTAGTTAGTAATGGGTTAATGGATGATGGAGAGGGGCAGGAAAGTGGAGTTGAGGCTGAGATGGGATCAGCCATGATTGTATTAAATGGTGGAGCGGGCTCGAGGTGCTGAATTGCCTGCTCCTGCTCCTAATTCGTATGCCCATCCACTCCCTCCCAATTACTGCAACTTTGTGAATCATCTTGGAATGTTTTGGACATTGAAGGTGCTATGTGAATTCAAGATCTGTGTGGATTTTAGGGGGGGACAGAATTGTGCAGGGGGGGAGGGGGTGATAGCTCCAGCAAGAGAATGTCCCGCTGAGAGGATCCAGCCTTCCATATACAGAATGGGGAAGTGGGGGAGACAGAATATACTGTCAGGGTCCATGGCACTCTCCCCCAGCAATGTGGTTGGCTCTGAACTGCCCTCTGAACTGGCCAAGCAAGGCTCTCAGTTGTATAAATCATGATGACGTCTCGACAAAGAAATAAAACGGGACAGACCACCCAGCATCGATCTAAACATCAAAAAGACAATGATAGAAATAGCCCTGTATACCCTGCTCCATCCTCCTTACTGACATCTGGGGGCTAGTGCCAAATTCAGGAGAGCTGTCTCACAGACTAGTCAAGCAACAGCCTGACACAGTCATACTCACAGAATCATACCTTACAGACAATGTCCCATCACTGTCCCTGAATGTGTCCTATCCCACCAGAAGGGCAGACCCAGCAAAGCTGGCAACATAGTGATATACAGCCAAGAGGGAGTTACCTTTGGATCCTCTCCGCTGACTCCAGACCACATGGAGTCTCATGACACCAGGTTAAATATGGGTGAGGAAACCTCACATAACAACCTCCCTTGGCTGGTGAATCAGTCTCTCTTCCATGTTGAACAGCACATGGCGGAAGAACTGAGGGTGATGACAGCACAGAATGTACTCTGGGTGGGGGGTTTCAATGCCCACCACTGAGAGTGGCTCAGCAGTAGCATTACTGATCGAGCTGGTCGGGTCTTCAAGGACAAAGCTGCAGGACTGGGCCTGCAGCTGGTAGTGAAGAAAACAACAAGAAGGAAAAATCTACTTGCCCTCATCGTCACCAATCTTATGGCTGTAGTTGCATCTGTCCTGTATGTGTAAGTGTGACCATCACAGAGTCCTTGTGGAAACAAAGTCTGACCATCACATTGAGAATTCCCTCCATTGTGCTGTGTTGTACTATCACTGTGCTAAACAGGACAGACTTTGAACAGATAGAGCAACTCAAGGCAAGCTCAGAAATGATGATGATTGCCAATGATTCCATAATGTTCAGCATCATTCACAACTCCTCAAAAACTGAAGCAGTCCATGATCAGATGCACCAACATGTGGACAATATCCAGGTTTAGTCTGAAAAGCAACATTTCACATTGGTTCCATGCAAATGCCAGGCCAATAAGAGACAATTCAACCATCACCCCTTGACAGTGAATGGTATTATTATCACTAAATCCCCACTGTCAATATCCAGAAACTGAATTGGCTCACCACGGAAACACAGTGGTTACAAGAGCAGGCTCGAGGCTAGCAATACTGCATTTACTGTCGATCATCAACAAGGCACAAGTCAGAATTGTGATAGAATACCCCCCATTGTCTGGATGGGTTCAGTTCCAACAATATTCATAGAGTGATGGTGTCATAGAATCACAGACCCTACAGCCAAACTTGTCCATGCCGACCAGGTTTCCAAACCTGAACGAGTCCATTTGCCTGTGTTTGGCCCATATCTCTCTAACCTTTCCTATCCATGTCAATCATATCCAATGTCTCCCTTATCCACTCAAAAAGCTTGATACTGTTCAGAACAAAGCAGCCTGCTTGATTGCCATCACATCCACAAAGCAGCCATCTCACCACCATTGACACTTAGTCGCAGCAGTGTGTATTATCTATAAGATACACTGCAGAGATTCACCAACGATCCTCATACAACACCTTCCAAATCCAAAAATAGAAATTGTAAGAAAAGCTCAAGTATGAAAGGTCACGTGACACAAAATGTTAACTCTGATTTCTCTTCACAGATGCTGCCAAACCTGCTGAGCTTTCCAGCAATTTCTGTTTTTGTCTCTGATTTACAGCAGCTGCAGTTCTTTTGGTACCTTCCAAACACATGAACAGCTCCAGTTAGAAGGACAAGAGCAGCAGAGATATGGGAACAGCATGTCTGCAAATTCATCTCCAAGGCACATAACATCCTGACTTGGAAATATATCACTGTTCCATCACTGTAAGTGGGTCAAAATCCTGGAATTACCTCACGAAGGACATTGTGGGTCAACATACAGCACATGATCTATAGCAGTTCAATAAGGCAGCACCTTCTCAAAGGCAACTAGAGAGGGGTAGCAAATGCTGACCCAGCCAGTGATGCCCAATCCAATGAGTGATTATATAAAAACAAACGAAGAGTCCCTCAGGAGGGGAGAGGGAATGTTCAAGGTCCTGAACTCCATTCCCCAGCAAGGCAGCTTGTCTACCAATGAATGAATGAGATGACAGATTACAGTCAGCCTTATGCTGTGGACCCAGGTCTGTAAGAGAGAATTAGAGATCAAGCTGAAAAGGAAAGATTTGCTGGGTTAGGGGGAGAAAGATGGAGAGTGAGACTAACTGGGTCACTCACAGGCACAATGGGCTGAATGGCCATCCCCTTGTGCTGTCAGATTCCAGGGAGTGCAGACAGTGTTCTCCCGTCTCAGTAACAAACGTCCAGCTGCTCTGAGCTCCTTCTTTCACTTGCTCTCTTGGTGAAGTTTCAACCTGGCGAGCTGACAGTCTTTTGCAGTTATTTTTTACACTGGGGCTTT
Source organism: Chiloscyllium plagiosum (assembly GCF_004010195.1). Classification (NCBI taxonomy): domain Eukaryota; kingdom Metazoa; phylum Chordata; class Chondrichthyes; order Orectolobiformes; family Hemiscylliidae; genus Chiloscyllium; species Chiloscyllium plagiosum. Next base: position 27,666 of record NW_025213180.1, read on the forward strand.
CTGCTGTGGTCAGAATCTCTAATAATAAGTGTCCAATCAGCGACAATCACAGCAGCTAAGAGCAGTCAGGACTGAGGAGCCAGGCTCACTGGGAAACACATTGGGAAGATCAAAGCCATCCTCTTCAGCTCCTGGCACAAACTCCATCCCTCTCCCTGTCTGCTGCTCAACCAGACTCTTTACAACCTTGGCTTCATTTCTGAGAATGATCTGAGCCTTATATCCCCCATATCACAAAGATCAGCCACTGAAAATCTCAGCCATGTCTTTTGGACTCCAAACGTGACCATTCCAATGTTGTCCTGAACCGTATCATAGCCAGTGCCCTTCATAAACTTCAGCTCATCCCAAACTGTGCTGCTTGTATCTGAACTCACACCAAGTCCCATTCTACCATCCCACACCATGCTCGCTGACCGACATTTGCTCCTGTTCCAGCAACATCTGATTTTAAAATTTTCATCCTTGTTCTCAACCTCCTCCCTGTCCTCCACCCTCCCTGTCCTCCACCCTCCCTCCCCTCAGTCAGTGTGGTCAGCAACCTTAGATATATGGCTCTCTATGCGTTCATCTAAGTTATTGAGAAATGTCATAAAAATCTGAGGTCCCAGCACAGATCCCTGGGAATACCACTATTCACATATTGCTCAATCGAGGAAACACACATCCCCAATTGGTCCCATCTCCCTCTTTCTCACTATAACCCAGCTAATGTTTTTCTCCAGCTCAATCTCGAGTTCCCTATTGAAGACCTGAGTTCACAGCATGAGCCTGCCCCTCACGTGGTCTCCAATTTGGCATCTTATTCGATCATTGGGAGACAAGCTGCCTAGGCTTGGGGTGTAGAACAGCGAACATAGAATATAGAACATAGTACATAGAACAGTAGAGGCCCTTCAGCCCTCGATGTTGTGCCAACCTTTTATCCCAATCTAAGATCAAACTAACCTTCATATCCTACATTTTACTATCAT
>NW_025213180.1:28672-31118 GCF_004010195.1 Chiloscyllium plagiosum
GTAGAACAGCGAACATAGAATATAGAACATAGTACATAGAACAGTATAGTACAGTAGAGGCCCTTCAGCTCTCGATGTTGTGCCAACCTTTTATCCCACTCTAAGATCAAACTAACCTTCATATCCTACATTTTACTATCATCCATGTGCCTATCCAACAGTTACTTAAATGTCCCTAATCTATCTGATTTGACTACCACTCTGGCAGTGCATTCCATGCACCCACCACACTCTGTGTAAAGAACCTACCTCCGACATCTCCCTTAAACCTTCCTCCAATCACCTTAAAATTATGCCCCCTCATGATAGCCATTTCTGCCCTGGGAAACGTTTCTGGTACCCACTCTATCTATGCCTGTCATCATCTTGTTTACCTCTATCAAGTTACCTCTCATCCTTTTTCACTTCAATGAGAAAAACCCTAGCTCCTTCAACAGTTCTTCATAAGACATGCCCTCCAGTCCAGGCAGCATCCTGGTAAATCTCCACTGCACCACATTCTTCCTATAGTGAGGCAACCAGAACTGAACACAATATTCCTCGTGTGGTTTAACCAAGGCTTTATTGGACTGCAGTATAACCTTGCCGCTCTTGAACGCAATTCCCCCCAGCTACCGAAACACACCATATACCTTCTTAACAACCCAATCAACTTGGGTGGTAACTTTAGGGGATCTCTGGATGTGGACCCCATGATCCGTCTGTTCCTCCACACTGCCAAGAATCCTGCCTTTAACCTTGTCATCTGCATTCAAATCCAATCTTCTAAAATGAATCACTTCACACTTTTCCAGTTTGAACTCCATCTGTCACTTCTCAGCCCAACCCTGCAACCTGTCAATGTTCAATCTTCATAAAGTTGTTTTGTCACACCCTCAAAAAATTGAATAAGGCTTGTGAGACATTACCTGCCCCTCACAAAGCCATGCTGAGTATTTCTAATCACGCTTTGCTTTTACAAATCTCAGAATCTTCTCCAATAATTTGCCCAGGGAAAGTCGGGGAGGTCAGAATGTGATGTTGGGATCCATGGCATTGTCCCCCAGCAATATGGTTCACCCTTTACTGCCCTCTGAAATGGCCCAGCAAGGCTCTCAGTTGTATCAATTGTGACGACGTCTCAACAAAGAAATGAAACCAGACGGACTGCCTGGCATCAATCTCGACACAGTAAAGGTATTGACAGAAACAGTCCTGTCTTCCCTGCTCCATCCTCCTTACTGACATCCGGGGACAAGTGCCAAATTTGGGAGAGCTGTCTCACAGACTAGCCACGCAACAGCCTGACACAATCATACTCACAGAACCATACCTTACAGACAATGTCCCAGACACCACCATCACTATCTCTGCATGTGTCCTGTCCCACCAGAAAGGCAAACCCAGCAGAGCTTATGACACAGTGGTCTACAGCCAGGAGGGAGTTACCCTGAAAGGCCTCAAAGTTGACTCCGGACCCCATGAAGTCTTATGACCCAGGTTAAACATGGGCGAGGAAACCTCCTGGTGATTACAAGATATCTTGCTCCCTCGGCTGATGAATCGGTCTCCTCCATGTTGAACAGCATTTGGAGGAAGCACTGAGAGTGGTGACAGGCACAGAATGTACGCTGGGTGTGGGATTTCAATGTCCACCACTGAGAGTGGCTCGGCAGCAGCACTACTGATAGAGCTGGTTGGTTCCTAATGGACGTAGCTGAGGGACTGGCTCTGCAGCTGGTGGTGAAGGAACCAAAAAGATGGAAAAATGTACTTGATCTCATCCTCACCTCAGCTGTAGATGCATCTGTCCTTGACAGAATTCGTAAGAATGACCATTACAGAGTCTTTGTAGAGACAAAGTTTGACGTTCGCATCGAGACTACCCTCCATTTTGGTGTGTGGTACTAGTGTGGACAGACTCCAAACAGATATTGCGACTCAAGGCAAGAGCATGAATGTGGATCATTGCCAACGAGTGCAAAATCTCAACGTCTCGTATACTGAAACAGTCCATGTTCAAATGCAGCAATATCTGCACAATACCCAGGTTTCATCTGAGAAGCAACATTTCCCATTGGTGCCATGCAAATGGCAGCCAATGACCATCAGCAATAACAGACAATCTAGCTATCGCCCCTTGACAGTCAATGTTATCACCATCACTGAATCCCCACTATCAACATTCTGAGGTACCATTGACCAGAAACTCAACTGGACTCACCACAGAAACACAGTGGTTACAAGGGCAGGTTAGAGGCAAGGAATACTGTATCGAGTAACTCACCTCCTGATTCCCCTAAAGCCTGTCAACCAGATCATGAGTGTGATCGAATACTCCCCACTTGCCTGGATGGGTGCAGCTTCAACAACATTTATAGATTGATAGTGTCACAGAGTCGTACAGCACAGGAACGAACCCTTTAGCCAAACTTTTACATGCTGACCAGGTTTTCTGAAGTGAACT
>NW_025213181.1:0-352 GCF_004010195.1 Chiloscyllium plagiosum
ATCCTACCAATCACCATGAAACTCCTACCTTGACTTAATGTTGCTAAAATATTACTCGGCCAACTTCTCCAGTTTGATCAAGGTCCTGCTGCAATTTCTGATATACTTCCTCACTGTCCACAATACCACCTATTTTAGTGTCATCTTCAAGTTTCCTAATCATGCCTTGTACATTCGCAAGAATATCATTGATACAGATAACAAACAGCAATGGGCCCAGCAGCGACCCCTGAGGCACTTCATGTGTCACAGGCCTCCAGTCCGAGAGCATCCTTCCACTATACTCCTCTGCTTACTACCATGAAGCCAATTGTGTGTCCAATTCGCCAGATCCCTCTGGATTCCATGCGAT
>NW_025213181.1:9025-24540 GCF_004010195.1 Chiloscyllium plagiosum
CCTCAACCACTTCTGCTGGCAGCTCATCCCATGTGTGTACCACCCTGTGTGTAAAAGAAATTGCCCCTCAGGTTCCCTTTTACTCTTTTCCCTCGGATCTTAAAATTGATATCCTCTAGTCCGAGTGTTTCTCAATCCTGTGGAAAAAAAGACTGAGTGCATTCACTCTATCCATGCTTCCCATGATCCTGTACACTTCTATCAGATCCCCCTCAGTCTCATACACTCTAAAGTAAAAACTCCTAGCTTGCCCAACCTCTCACTATATCTCAGACCATTGAGTCCGGGCATCATCCTTGTAAATTTCTTCTGCACTATTTCCAGTTTAATAACATCCTTCCTATAGCAAAGTGAATAACACTGAACATACTACCAGTATTGCCTCACCAGCATCCTGTATAACTGCAACATAACTCCCTAATTTCTATACTCATTACTCTGACTGATGAAGGTCAGTGTGCCAAATGCCATTTTCACCGCCCTATCTACCTGTGACTCCACTTTCAAAGAACCTTGTACCTGAATTCCAAGGTCTCTTTGTCTCAATACACTCCTTAAGACCCTGTTATTCACCATGAAACTTGATTTGACTTTCTAAAATGCAAGAACTGACACTTATCTGTAAATATATATACAATCTACATGCAAAAAACAAACAGTAATAGTCCCAGAACCGATTCCTGAGGCATTCCACTCATCACAGGCCTTCAGTCCGACAAGCATGCTTCCACTATTACTCTAAGTTTTCTACCATCAAGCAAATTTTGGATCTGATTTGTCAGCTCCCCCTCAATTCCATATGATCTAAACTTCCAGAGCAGCCTACCATGTGGAACCTTACTGAAGGCCTGACTGAAGTCGATATACACGACGTACACCACCTTACCCTTGGCAAAGTTACTGGTCATTTCACCAAAGCACTCTCACAAATTTTTGAGCCATGATCCCCCATGCACAAAGACGTGCTGGCTGCTCATAATCACACCCTGCCTTGCCACATGCATGCATATTGTCTCTCTCAGAGTCTTCTCAGGAAACGTACCTACTAGAGATGTTAGGTTTACTGGTCTATAGGTCCCAGGTTTTTCTTTGTAGTTCTTCTTGAATAAGGGCACAGAATTCGCTACCCTCCAGTCCTCCGGGACCTCACCCGTTGGCTACTGATGATACAAAATTACCAACCAGGGCCCCCACTATTACTTATCTGTCCTCCTGCAGTGTTCCTGAATATATCTGGTCAGGACCAGAAGATTTATAGAAATACTGCATTGTCTGAAAGATATGTCTACATATTTCAGGTGAAAACACCAAAGAGTGAGAAAGTGACTCAATGATGATTAACATAACAAATTAAAGAATATATTAATCACAGGAAGTGACTTCAGAAGAATTCCAGACATTGCGGAATCCTAAGCATTCTCAGAAAATTGCAATCCAGAAAAGGAGGGCCATGAAACTGATCAGGAAATCAAAAAGCGAACATGCATGCAAACAAACAGGAACACAAAGTCTGCAAAAATCTATGATCTATATTTCAAAAGAAAAAAAAACATAGTCATATGCAGAAATTTGCAATCGGGAGAGACGAGTTTATGGTGGTTACCAGGGAAATGGCAATGCAAATGACCAGTTACTTTAGATCTGTCTTAATGGAGTAAGATCCAGAAACTGACCCAGAAATACGAAGTGATCGTATCGGACTTGTGGAAGTGAAGACATAGAGTCAATTCATATCAGTAACAAGGCAATATTGAACATGCAGCTGGATTGAGCATTGCTAAACTTGACAAACCAGATGTACTTCATACTAAAATCTCCAGAAATAAATCACAAAGAGAAATATTGATTGCATTGTCGATGACTGCGTTCTATTTTACTGTACATTCTGCAGAGTCTGGAAGCTGGTGCACATTAGTAAACGTGATCCAAGCACTATAGATGAATGGTAGGGATCCAAGCATCTACAAAGTGAAGAAGAGATAGTGTGGAGAACTGCTGACAAATTAACTTGACATTTGTCGGGAAATTGTTGGAATATATTATACAGGATGTGATATTGTATATTTAGACATTAACAGCAAACTTTGAGAGACTCAGTATGCATTTCTGGAGGGAAACTATACTTGACAAACTTTGGAATTGTTTGAAGTTGATTCTTACAGCATAGATAATGGGCATCCAGTGGATTTGGCTTATTTTAGATTATAGAAGGTTTTCTGTAAGAAATCACACAGTGAGTTCGAAAATGCAATGATGTGAAGGGTATTTGGAGGAATATATGTAAGTGGAAACTTAAAGTTTCGATTGCCTTCCTTCAAGGGAGTCAGAATATATATGTAAAGACATGTTGAAGCAGTTTCACAGAGTGTTGGTGAGACTGTACCTGGAGTATTGAGAACAATTTTGGTGACCAAATCTAAGAAAGAACATACTGACCACAGAGAAAGTGTAATGGACATTATCCAGATAAATCCCTCAGATGGCAAGATTGCGTGATGAGGAAACTCGGCCTGTGTTCTCTAGAGTTTCAATGAATCAGCGGTGGGTCACTGTGAACTTTATAAAACTCACAAAACATACGACAAGTTGGAAATTAACAGGATGATTATCAGGCTGTCTAATCCATATTCAAGGCAAATGATGACAGGATAAGGGGCAATCCATTTAAGACTGCAATAAGGAGGAAATGCTGCGCGTGGAGGGGACTGACTAACACAGGGGCAAGGTAGGACAAAAGAAAAAAGAATACAATCATGGACTACTTTCTAAATGGTGAGAAAATTCATGAGGCCAAAGTAAAAAGGGATCTGGGAGTGCTATTTGAGGATTCTCTAAAGGTAAACATGCAGGTTGAGTCCGTAATTAAGAAAGCAAATGCAATGTTGTCAATTATCTCAAGAGGGTTGGAATATAAAAGCACTCTTGTACTACTGAGACTTTATAGAGCTCTGGTTAGGCCCCATTTAGAGTACTGTGTCCAGTTTTGTTCCCCACACCTCAGGAAGGACATACTGGCACTGGAGCGTATCCAGCGGAGATTCACGTGGATGATTCCTGGAATGGTAGGTCTAACATATGAGGATCGGCTGAGGATCCTGGGATTGTATTCATTGGAGTTTAGAAGATTAAGGGGAGATCTAATAGAAACTTACAAGATAATACATGGCTTGGAGAGAGTGGACGCTAGGAGATTGTTGCCGTTAGGCGAGTTGACTAGGACCCGTGGACACAGCCTTAGAATTAGAGGGGGTAAATTCAGAACAGAAATGCGGAGACATTTCTTCAGCCAGAGAGTGGTGGGCCTTTGGAATTCATTGCCGCAGAGTGCAGTGGAGGCTGGGACGCTAAATGTCTTCAAGGCAGAAATTGATAAATTCTTGATGTCAAAAGGAATTAAAGGCTACGGGGAGAATGCAGGTAATGGGAGTTGAAATGCCCATCAGCCATAATTGAATGGCAGAAGCAACTCGATGGGCCGAATGGCCTTACTTCCGCTCCTATGTCTTATGGTCTTATGGACAAGATTACAGAGAATCCCCAGATAACCTACAAGTGTGTCAAGCAGAACAGAATAACCAATGAACATGTAGGACTCATTAGTGACTTCCCAAGTTGCATCTAAATCAACTTTAGTCTAGGAGAAAGAGGGGAGTGGTAGAAGGCTGTTTATGTGACTGGAGGCTAGTGCCCAATGCTGTACCACATGGATCAGTGCTGGGTCCCTTATTATTTGTGATTTGGAGGTGCTAGTGTTGCGCTGCGGTGGACAAATCTAAAAATAGCATAACACCAGACCATAGTCTAACAGGTTTATTTGGCAGCACTAGCTTTTGAAACGCTGCTTCTTCATCAACGTGCACAACCACGTGATGTAACTGAAGTTGAGAGATTTTTATCCTTATTATTTGTGGTTTTCATAAATGATGCAGCTGTGAATATGGACGAGGGGTAGGGTGTGTAACAAATACGTTTGTGTTTGATATAAAGATTGGCCGGGTGTTTGGCAGTGAGGAGGAAGGCCTTATGTTACAGGTAGATACTGATGGAATGGTCAGATGGGTGGATCAATGGCAGATGGAATGTAACCCTGATAAGTATGAGGTGATGCACTTTGGAAGAAGGAACCAGTCAGGGGAGTACTCAATGAATGTCAGCACACTAGAACGCTCAGAGGGTACTTCTCCAGACATCGCTGAATGCGACTGCACAGATTAATACACAATCTGATAAAGGCGAGGGGAATGTTAAGATAGCCTTTCTTAATCGAGGCATAGATTATAAGAACTATGCGGAACTTTGGTGAGGGCAAGATGGAATACTGTGTGTAGGTCTGGGAACAACATTACAGGAAGGACGTGATTGTAGTGGAGGGGGTGCAGAGATATTCCCTGGGATGGAGCATATCAGCTATGGAGAGAGGCTGGATAACCTCAGGTTGTTTAGTTTGGAAGAGAGAAGGCTGAGAGGTCTGTGATTCAGAAGGATAGGATTACGAGGTACATGAACAGGGTGGATAGACAGCAGCCGTAGCTGTTATTCAAAAGGCCACACTTTAAAAGTGAATGATTTGCGGTTTAGTGAAGATTTGAGAATTGTTTTTCAACCAGAGCATGTTGGGGTCTGGAATTCACTTCTTGAGAGTGGAGTTGTGATGCTCACCTCAAACCATTAGAAACGACACGGTTGTGCACTTCAAATGCTTTAAGATTCACGGCTAAAGTCTTGTGTCGGAAAGTGGGCCGAATGTAGACCGTGCTGTATTTCTGGTAGTACAGAGTCTGTGCTTCCATGATTGTTTGGCTGTGGTAGGTCAATCATTTAGTAGCTTAAGGTAGGAATTGATGGGTTTCTGAAGATTATCTTAACAACGTGGGCGGCAAGGTGGCATAGTGGTTAGCACTGCTGCCTCACAGCGCCTGAGACCCGGGTTCAATTCCCGCCTCAGGCGACTGACTATGTGGAGTTTGCACGTTCTCCCCGTGTCTGCGTGGGTTTCCTCCGGGTGCTCCGGTTTCCTCCCCCAGTCCAAAGATGTGCAGGGTCAGGTGAATTGGCCATGCTAAATTGCCAGTAGTGTTAGGTAAGGGGTAAATGTAGGGGTATGGGTGGGTTTCGCTTCGGCAGGTCAGTGTGGATTTGTTGGGCCGAAGGGCCTGTTTCCACACTGTAATGTAATCTAATCTATTCTAATCTAAACGTTGATAAAAGAGAACTTGTAATATTTTCTGGAAATATATCAATGCAAAATTAATTTTAAAAGTTGCAGATTTCTTACAGTCTGATACCAGATAATTGAGGACAGGGAAATAGCAGAACTGTGGAGCAAATACTTTAGTTATGCCTTCACAGAAGAAAACAAAACAAAAAAGAAAACTTCCTAGCAATACTAGGGAACTTTAGTCTTGTGAAAAAAAGGGAATAGAATTAAAATAGCAACTAAACAGTTTAGAGACAGTATTGGACTGAAATTAATGGGCATAGACAAAGTCAACAGAGATTTATGAAATGGGAACCATATTTGAGAAAGTGTTTTTTAGTAAAATTATGTAGGAGGTATCAATGCCATGCGAGTGGATTATCAGAAAGACTTTTGATAAAGTCGCAAGCCTATTGTGCAAATTCGAATCCTATGGGACTCGGGCTAATATATGGTCATAGATTTAGAATGGGAGAGCTTGCAGGAAATAGTGAGTAGGAATAAAACAATGTTTTATTTTTAAATAGAAGGCTTGGAGGATATTGTAAGGATCGTGTCTTGGGCTCCAGCTATTCCCAATACACATCATATCGTTGGGTGAGGGGCACAAATGCAATATTCCCAAGCCTGCTGACAGCACTAAACGATGTCAGCCTGTGAGTGGATGAGGAGGATGTAAAAAAAAAGTTCCAAGGTGATTGAGACAAGTGGAGTGACTGGCCAAATACGAGGCAGGTGAAGAGTAATGGGGGAGATGTTGTGTACTTTGATGGGAACAATGGACTGGCAGCCTCTCATTTGAAAAAGGAGTGGTTAAAAAAATGTTGCACTATAAATGAACTTATGCTGCATTTTTGTTTGTATCTGCGTAGCCCTCCGAGTCCATGTGTGGCAGTGAGTTCTGAAGCCAGAAGTCAATACTGGGAATGGCATTGGCACGCTGACCATTGTATGTAGGCCCAGCACGCGGGGAACTGTAACTTTGAAAGGAATCTGGATCTCCCTGTACACCAATCACTTTAGCAATATTGCAGGAGCAGGAACCAGGAAGGAAGATAAATGCTGTATTCACCTTCATTTCAGGGGGATTTGAGTACAGGAGTAAATGTATCTTACTGCAGCTGTACAGGGCCTTGGTGAGACCCCATCTCGAACATTGTGCAGTATTGTGTGCAGGTTTGGTCTCTTTTCCTAACAGATGACAAACCTGACATTGAGGGAGAGCAGCAAAGGATGACCAGACTGATCTCTGGGATGACAGACTTGTTGTGAGAGCAGAGTTTGGGGCAACTGGGCCTTTATTCAATGGGGTTTAGGAAAATGAGTGGAAATCTCAGTGAAATATATAACACTCTGACAGGGCGAGACAGATTAGAAGCAGGGATGGTAATTACCCTGGCTGGGACGTCTAAAACAAGGGGCCACAATATTAGGTACAGGCAGGCCAGTTTGCATTGAGATGAGAATAAATGCCTGCACTCGGAGACTGGCGAACCAGGTGTACTCTCTCCAGATCAGGCTGTGGAAGTCAAGGGACTGAATATAAATAAGGATTTCTGGAAACTAAAGGGATAAGGACAGAGCAGGAGTATGGTGTGAAGATGGAAAATGAGCTATCATTCCAGGGTGTTCTCCAATAACGCAATAACTGTGTTCCTGTGCAACACTGTGTTGTACAAAATCGTGCAAAATTAATAATGGGGTCCATGGAAAAAAGAGGGTAAGTGGCGAACCCCCCAAAATATCAGTAAAAACCAAAAATTAAATTTGATCTAACACACAATAGGACAGTCTAAATAAATCTATAAATTATATGTTGTAATGGAACAGTGCTGTAAATGTAACGCTTTCACACGACAGTCACTCACTGGTGCACCGTTCCTTTCACCACAATCTTCACCAGAAATCGCGCGGGGGCTGACTGACCAAGTGGTGTCGATGCCGAATTCCAGTTCTCTCCAAGATTCTCCCCACAGTTTGAAATAAAGTTCTTTTGAAATATAGGCTACAATTCCCAGTTTCAAGCTCAGTTTCAAGGCCTGCAGAGCCGATTGCATTCCTGTTTTTGCTGAACACATTGATTGTACCTTTTGTAGACAGAGGGTTTCTGAGGCAGGATTTGCTGTTCAGCTGGTGCCCGACAAGGAATCGCGTCACAGTGAACGCCAGTTCACTTTATAGAAAAAGGTTCATGAATTGCATTGCAGCCAAAATGTTTTTAATCAACACGCGTTATCAGTGAACTGCCTGTACATAGAATGTAAGAGCAAAACTGATGGAATGAATGGACTACAGCAGTTCTCATTTTATGTTTCACAATGTTTAAACATATTAAGGGATATGTATATTGTATGGGTAAAACTGCGTTGAGGAGACGTTCTGCCATTAACTAGAATAGGGAAAGCTCAATGAGTTGTATGACGTATTCCTTTCCCGATGCTTCTGTGCAGTGTGTGGGAAAGCTCTGTAAATGTTGTCACAAGCTCCCAGCTGTTAGGAAGGAGGTCTCTGCAGGGTCGACAGGATTGAGTTTCCCATCCCCTTTTCTGATAACGAGGCTGGTGCCGAATGTTCTCTCCGTGTTTATCCTTTAAGTCCTCGGAGCAGTTTGATACAATTGAGTGCCTTGCTTGCACGTTTCAGAGACCATTGAAGATTGTATCACATGTCTGTGTGTCTGGAGTCACGTTTAGGCCAGACAGGAAAGCACGGGGGATTCACTTCCTGAAAGTACACTGGGGAAGGAGATCGACATCTATAATCGACATCGAATACACAATCACTATTACTGACACCAGGTATTTTATTAATTGTTTTTAACTTGCACCAGTTGCCAGAGAATTATCCTGGTCTGGATTAGCAATCCAATGACAATTCCACAACAGCACCATCTCCATATGGAGGCCTATCGGAAACCACATTGGTCCGATTGCAATTATTCCCTTCTTATGGGAAGGGACATAGTTGAGTAATTACCCACATTAGGAGAAAGTGAGGACTGCAGTTGCTAATTACCCACATTGCCAGGGAGTTGTCAGAGTTGGAGCTGGAATGAAACAGCTTCCTCAGGTACACGGCTTGTTTTCTAGCAAAAGTTCTCAATCCTATTGCAGGAATGTGTCAGGGCCAAATGCCTTTGTCGTATCTACAGTGTCCAGCTGTTGTTTCATGTCACTTGCAGTGAATTGAATTGGTTGAAGACGGGCATCTGTGATTCTGAAGGTAGCATAGTGAGGGTGAGGTGCGTAATCGACTCAACACTTCTGGCTGAGGATGGTGCAGATACTGCATCTTTTACATTGATGCACAGGGCTGTTCCATTATTTAGGATGGGGATATTTGTGGAATCCTCTCCTCCAGTAAGTTGTTTAATGGTCCATTGACTTTTATGCATGGATTTGACAGGATGAGAGAGCTTATATCTGATTTGTTAGTCTTGGGATCATCTCTCTCTCTGTATCAGATGTTAGTCCTGCTGTTCGTAGTGTAACCAGTCAAGTGCGGTAGCTTTAATAGATTGTCATAGGCGTAGGTGCACGTGATTCCGACCCGACCATGTTCATCCACACTCGTCACTGACCCACGGATCGGCTTGATGGAAATGGTAGATGGATGGACTATCCTGGGGGAAAAGCTACATATTGTCATTGAAATCTACAGCATCAGATGATAACCCAGTTTTAGCTGCAATATCTACAATTCAATTCTACTGACTGCCCCCCCCCCCCACCCCCCAGTTCACACCGAGACCCATTCACCCATCAGCCCTGTATTCAGTGACCTACTCTGGTTTCTGATGCGGAAATACTTCCATTTTCATATTCTCATTCTGCTGGAAGTCTTTCCTTGGTATCACGCCTCCAATTTGTTAAATATACAATATCCATGTAAGGTACTAATCTGAATCTTTTCCCTTCAGTAATGCTATCTTCTGTATTTGAAGTGAATGTGTTTCCTCTGTTTTTCCCCCTGACCATGATTCAGAGCTCTGCAGTATCAGTGATATCAACCTTATGCAGTCAAGGAACTTGTCACCATGCGTTACTGTTCAGTTCCCAGTGTACGACGCTCCATGTTGGACAGATGTTTGGGTATCTTTGACAATTGTCGTTGGAAATTGTTCATAATCAGAAATTGCTGAAGAAATTGCTCAAGATGTTGCTGCATTTTCTGGAGTGAATGCAGAGTTAGATTTTCAGGTCCAGTGAACCTTCTATAAAGCTTTTTTATTTTTATTTCCAGTATCCATAATTATTAATTTAATTGAAAAATTGTTCTGCGCCTATTCATTTCTGGATAAACTCAGCAGGTCTGTCAACATCTGCAGAGAAAGAGAAACAGAGTTAACGTTTCCAGTTCAGTATGACAATTCTTCAAAACTGAATACAATTGCAAAATGGTCTTTTAATCATTTGCCAGATGTGGAGGATGGGTGGCAGGGAAAAGAGTGTGTGGCAAAAGAAAAACGGGCTTTTAGCAGTGGTGAACGAAAATATTCTGAATATTGGGTCGAATTTAAGGTGTGAATGGGGGAAAGAGGTTCTCTCTATTGAATGCAAGATAAAAAAGACACAACCACACAAAGTTATACGGAGGCCAGGAGGGAGAATGTTGACCATGTGGTATTATATAGATCTGGCCAGAGATACGCTTTCACTGTCGCCATCATCACCCCCTTTAGATAAAGGAATTCAGGTACTTGACTTCTTAATGGCATTAGTCAGCGTTCCATGCTGCCTTATTATTGTAATATGGAGAAAAACAAATCACAGTATGACGTTTGGGCTGAGTGTTGGTTACCTGTCATCTTTAATATTGTTTCAATTTTGCAGTAATTATAGTTAAACACTTGTTCTTGAAGTAGCATCAGATGGAGTGTAGGATGTTGAGGAGAGACACTATAGAAACATATAAAATCATAAGAGGTGTGGATAGGGTGAATAGCCAAGGTCTTTTCCAAAGGGTAGGGGAATCCAAACATAGAGGGAATAGGTTTAAGGTGAAAGAGAGTAAATTTAAAAGGGACTAAGGGGCAGCTGTTTTTACACAGAGGGTGGTGGGGGAATGGAATGAGCTTCCAGAGGAAGAGTGGGAGATGCAAGGACAGCTACAACATTTAAAACTCATTTGGACAAACATATGAATGGGAAACATTTAGAGGCACATGGACCTAATGAAAACAGATAGGACTAGTATAGTTTGGAAAACCTGGCAAGCATGGACATTTAGAAAAGCTTCACGCAGAGTCAGGGTGGTTTTGTGAAAGGGAAATGATATTTTGCCCTGTAAAATAATGCAAAGTATTTCTGGAGATGCCTGAAAATGTAACAACGAACTTGATAAAGGGGATCTGGTAGACACGAGGCTTTCCAGAGATTTTCCACAAGATATTACAAAACAAAATTTTTTACACAAAACAGAAGCTCCAGGACGTCGGATACTGTATTAACATGGGATGATGATTGTTTAACACAGAAATCGGAGAGTCAGGATTAATGGACCTTTATGGTAAATGTTTATCTGCTGGTGTACCACAAATATCAGTCTGATAGCATCAGTTATTTGAAATCTATGCTGACAGCCCGAAGGAGGGAGTTGAGTGCAATATACATCCGAGTTTGAGGATGACACTGAGAATAAAAAGGCAGGCTGTTACTTAATGGCGAGGACTTCCAGAAAAGGAACAGTAAAGGCATTGGTGTCTTCCTATGTATGAAACATAAAGTCAGCATGCTGATGCAGCAAGTAACTTGGTTGGTACATTAGGCGGATTCCTGGAAAGAAAGGGTTGTGTTATTAAGAATCTCTAAGATGGTGAGGCGATAATTCATTGGGGTTTAAATGAATGAGGAGCGATAATGCTGAAACCTACAAGACACAGAAGGGGTTGGAGAAGGTAGATGTTGAGAAGTTTTTTTCCATTCTTGAGCAAAGTGTCACACTCGATGATATAGATACCGAATAAGGAACATCGATTTCAATCTGAGATGCAGAGTAATGTCTTCTCTCCGAAGGTAGTGAATGTCTGGAATTCCCTAACTCAGAGAGGTGTGGAGGGAGACAAGGAGTCGGCAGGAGAGTGGAGTTGAGCCCTGGAGTAGATCAGCCATGTTCTTATTAAATGACAGGGTTAGCTTGAGGGGCTGATTGAACTACTCCTGTTCCTATTTATTAATTTCGCATGTTATGCTTTTGGAAAGTAATGGGTTATTTTGCTGGAAATCGTGTTGTAAAATGTTGCATTCAGGGAGAGCAGAGGGTTTGTTGTTTTAACCCTGGGTGGGGTATGTGGCTGTATTCCCAGCATATCTGAGTCTGCAACATGACCCACATCTGGAGCAGAATTTACAGAGAGGGGAAGCCTGGAAACAGGCATTGGGGTTGGGGGTGATGGTCACTTCCTGATCTAGCCTGTATTTTCCAAGTACATTTCCAAAACTACACCTAGCCATCGGAGTGGCCTCGATCTGCCCCTGTTTAGTATGTCCGAGGGCTGAATGGAACATCAGAACATAGGGCTGAGGGACACAAGTGGGCCATTGCCCCTTTCACACTACTCCACCAGTAAATAAGGTCATGGCTCATCTCATCGTGATCCCAGCTGCACTTTTCTTTCCATGCACCATTATCCCTGATTCGCCTGTCCATGGAAAATCAGACAAAGCCAGCTTCGATATAATATAAAGATCCAGCCACCCCAAACTTCTGGGAAAGAGAATTCCCACTTGACTGAAATCCCACTTTGTGGATTTATCCTAATTACTGTTTTGATAGTTGTTGGATGGTATCACTGTTTCCTTTTCTCGTCCCATTCCTCCACTGCTCACACTAAATTTTAAATGTAAGCAGGTTGGTGATTTGGCCGATGATATAGTTCTCAGACTGAGTCAGGTTCAGTGACAGGAACAAATCAGACAGATTTCTTTAGTTAGCCACAAGTAACTAATAGAACTAATGGATGTGCATGGTGGATCTGTGGTTAGCACTGATACCTCCCATCACTAAGTAGCTGCGTTCAGTTCCAACCTCGGGCAAACCTCTATGTGGATTTTGAACATTCTCCCCATGTCTGTGTGGGTTTCCTCCCATCGTCCATAGATATGCAGCTTAGAGCGGATTGGCCATGCTAAATTGCCCATAGTGCCCAGGGCTGTGTAGGTTAGATATGTTAGTCATGGGAAATGCAGGGTTACATGGATAGAGTAGGGAGTGGGCAGGTCCGGAGGGGATACTGTTCCGAGGGTCAATGTGGACTTGATGGACAGAATGTCCTGCTTCCACACTGTAGAGATTCTATAAAAACAACAAGAAGTTTGGCTATCTATCTGATCCACTCTCCTCTAGGTTTGTATGTTTCAATAAGATCACCTCTGATTCCAAGAGTAACCTGTTAAAGCCTTCATAATATAAGACCCTCATCCCTGGAATACATGAAGTGAAACATCTCCGAACTGCTTCCAACTTAATTATATCCTTTCTCAGATAAGGAGACAAAAATAATCGCTCACACAGATGAAGTTATTTTTTGTTTTCTCAATGGAACTCTCTTCCCTGCTGAGCATTGGAGGCAGAGATATTGAATATGTTTGAGGCACAGACAGAAGGTTCATAAAGAATAACGGAGTCAAGGATTATCGGGGAATGGCAGGACTGTGCAGTGTTGGGGAAATGCTGGCAGTGGTAAAAAAAAAATCACACTGCTCCAGCACATCCAACGCAAAATGAAATCATAATATCGATAAAATGTTCAGGGGAAATCCAAGATGGTGGCGATCTGGAAAGTCTGCTTTGTTGGGCTCTGCATCACAGCACGGGCAAAGTAGTTCCCTAACCCACTCCATCCCAGCCATTTACTTAAAATGCTTAGTTTTTGAAAGTTTTGAGAGTTGGCAGTTGTAGTAGCCTTAGTTTGTGTAGTTTTTAAGCTCTATGAGACTTTGTCTATTAATGATCAGTAATTCGAGTTCTTTCTCTCTCGAGTTCAAATGTTGCTACAGTGTGTTCTGGGTAATGATGTGCTTAACTGGTCTACTTGGAGTATTGGGCGGCACGGTGGCGCATTGGTTAGCACTGCTGCCTCACAGCACCAGAGACCCAGGTTCACTTCCTGCCTCAGGCGGGGCGGTGTGGGCTTCTTGGGCCGAAGGGCCTGTTTCCACACTGCAAATAATCTAATCTCAAGTGAGCCATTGGCCAGGAAAGAGGAAACAATTGCTTTCTAGTCTTAAAAAGAGAGGGTGGATGTTTCCTATTGCAGGAGATGCACCTTGATGACAAGGAACATTTGACATTTCAGCTGATCGGGTTTATTTCTCGTCTTTTAATATTACGAGGAGGGGCGAAGCCATAATGGATAAAAATAATCTTTCATTTAACCTATTGCCCCCCCGTCCCCCACTCCCAGTGTACACTCTAAAATTCCTGGTAGATGCATTTTCCAATTTCAGTTATCTTGCATCGTGGCACATTATTGTAGAAGTTTTCAAAAGTCTTATGGACCCCACGGGGGACAGAATGTCCAAAGGTACCCCAATACCCTCGTTATAATGTACGCAATTAGTGGATACATGTGAAGAACGAGAGCTGGTGGATGTGTGGTGGCAGATCCACATCATAAGTAGGGATTTTATTTTCTTCTTTAACCGGCATAAATGCCACACGAGGTTTGATATCTTCCCCATTCGTGCAACAATCTTAGATTCGGTGGCATCCTGCACAATTGGGAATATTACCATTTCTGACCATGAAGCAGTATACTTACTGATTAAGATTAAGTGCAATATAATAGATTCGAGACGCTATCGAATGTATCCCTTTATTCTTAAGACTAGTTGGTTAATTGAGTAGTTAGATTTAGATTACTTACAGTGTAGAAACAGGACCTTCAGCCCAAAAAGTCACACGGAGCCACCCACTGACATTTACCCCTTCACCTAACACTACAGGCAATTTACCTAACCTGCATTTCTTCGACTGTGGGAGAAAACCCACGCAGACACAGGGAAAGTGAGTAAACTTCACACGAGCAGTCACCTGAGGCAGGAATTGAACCTGGGTCTCTGGCGCTGTGAAGCAGCAGTGCTAACCATTATGCCACTGTGCCAACCACTGCAATGATCTCAGCTATTTCTTAGCCATTAATTCAGATTCAACCAGTAACTCATCCACTCTATGGGAAATTGCTAAGGCTTATAGCAAGGGAATAATTATTCCTTATGATGTAGCAGAAGGGGGAGCAGGAACGCTGGTTTGAGGCAAAGCAGGGGGCAGCCGAGAGTGCATGCTGTGATTGTCCTTGAGTGGCTAAGCTGCAGAGGATTACAACGCTTCGGTCTACAGTTGATTCCACGCTCACACGGACAGCCAAGAAGGAACTTACTTTTGCAAAACAAAGGCTGTTTGAACATGGTGATAAGCCAGGCAGGTATTTATTCTATCTTGCCAGGAAAATAGCCTTTGTTATTTCAGACTGAGCATTGTGAGGATAGATGGATTAAGATGGAGTCATTTTTCAAGAACCTGGGTCTTCCAGGAGTAACCCCTGAAGAAGCGTTGTGCCTTAATGCACCATTGTCAGCACAGGATGGTGTTAAGCAGCTTCAGAATGTAAAGGCGCACGTTCCTGACGGATTTCCGAGTGAATTTTATAAGTAATTTATAAACCTATTGTCAGGGCTGATGTTTACCATGTTCCGTCACTCATACAGTCACGAGCCCCTCCCTCCATCCTTAATAGAGGCTCATATCTCTCTGATGCTGAAGAAAGGAAGGCCCCGGAGGATTGTGACCTTCTTATACGCCAATCTCATTTTTAAATGTTGGTCTCAAAACTCTGCCTGAGATCCGTGCATGAAGGTGGAAACTTTGCTGCCTTCCGCTACCAAAGAGGACCAAACATGCTTTATAAAGGGCCGCAGATCTTCCTCCAATGTTAAGAATTTACTATATATGATTCAAAAGTGTCAACAACAATCTGTCCAGGGATTATTGATCTCTTTAGATGAGAGAAGGCATTTGATTGGGTTGAGTGGCCGGATCTCTTCTGTACATTAAAATGGTTTGGTATACGCAAAGTGTTTATCAAGTGGGTGAGGGTCCTTTACCGTGATCCTCTGGCTGCGGTTCTCACTAATGGTGTGCCAACCAGTAATATTAATATTCCTCCAGGCAGCCGACAAGGTTGACACCTTTCGCCATTCTTGTTTAGGTTGGGGATTGAGCCACTGGCGGGGGCCATCCGTAGGGATGCCAACATATCTGCCCCAGAAATGGGATCGAAGTCTCAAAAGATTACATTGTATGCAGATTAGGGTCTTAT
>NW_025213181.1:25192-31120 GCF_004010195.1 Chiloscyllium plagiosum
GTGAACTATGTCCATTTGTTTGACAAAATTAAACAAGACCTTCAAAGATGGGAGGCATTTTCAATATCCTGGCTAGGTCCGATAGCTTTTATTAAAATGAATGTCCTTCCTCATTTCCTACACCCAGTTCAAATGCTTTCAATGATGTTCCCCAGACAGATATTTCGGAAACATAATGGCTGTTTTAGCTCTTTTATTTGGCACCATAAGCAATTCTTTATCGAGATAACAAAATTGCAACTGCCCCACAGATTGTGAGGAGTAGATCTCCCCGATTAAAAGCAATCAATTAAGTTTTTTTTCATCGTATGTTAGTGCCTGGGCCGCTGAGGTCTCGGCATCAATATGGCTAGACATTGAGCCCTCTCAGAAAAAAGTGAACCCTTATTAGTGTTGTTCTTAGATAAAATGACAACATTTATGGAATATTGTCATAAAATAATGATTATCAGTACGGTTAAAACTTGAAGGACAATTCGTCAGATCGAGGCAATACAGCCAAAACCATGTTTCTTACCCCTATAATTGGTATACCGTGGATAACGGATTCCAGGTTTAAACTGTGGGCAGCGAGGGGGAGACCTTGTTTGGGTGATTTAAAATTATAGTATCCCTACAGTGTGGAAACAGGTCTTTGGGTCCAGCAAGTCCACTTCGATCCTCTGAAGAGTAACCCACCCACACCCATTCCCCTATCATCTTATATTTACACTGATTAATGCCCCAATTTACAGATCCTGGAACACTATGAGCGATTGAGCAATGGCCAAGTCATTTAACATGCACATGTTTGTGACTGTGGGAGGAAACCCACGCAGTCATAATTGAGAATACACTAACTCCACACAGCCAGTCACCCAAGGCTGGAACCAAACCTGTGACCCTGGTGCGGTGAGTCAGCAGTGCAAACCACCGAGCCACCACGTGTTACTTGAAGGAGAAACAATGATACCGTTTGATCAAATAACTCGTCAGTATGGACTACCTGGTAGAGACTTCTGTTTATTTTCCAGATTAGAGATTTGATTAAAAAACACAATTTTAAAAGACACTTATAGATCCAATACAGAGAAGCAGGTGATTATTGTAAAGAATACCCTCTCTGCCAGTACCCTTTACCATTTGTTGGAGAGTGTCCCCGCAGACAAGACTGTGCAGCTTCGTGACGTCTGTGCGAGAGAGTTTGGGGTTTAGATCTTTTCGGAGACATGCGAGAATATTTGTGAAAATGCTCGAAGGATTTTGATCTGTAATAGAACCCATTCCATGCAGTTGAAAAATCTTCATCGGTTCTATCTGACCCCATGCAGAATGACGACAGGCACTCTTGCTCATTGCATGTGGTCCTGCTGCAGGCTTCGTATATATTGGAGCACTGCGTTAGGTGTGGTAGAGGTGGGTCTTGGGGACCGAATTACAAATGGACCCAGTTTCTCTTTTCCTGGGCTTACCCAGAGTATTTTACGCAGATGCACATGGGGAAAAAAATATATCCTTACTTTCTATGCTAGGAAAAATATTATGTTGTGTTGCATGTTTGAAAACTCCCCGGGTCTGTTGAGACGTTGTAAGCTCATCATGGAGAATATCCCTTTGGACTTTCTCACCAGCATGGTGCACCAAAAAACAGAGATTAATATAAGTCATAGAATCATAGAGTCATGGAGATGTACAGCATGGAAACTGTCCATTCGGTCCAACCCATCCATGCCGATCAGATATCCCAAACCAATCTAGTCCCACCTGCCAGCACTTGACCCATAACACTCCAAACCCTTCTTATTCATTTACCCATCCAAATGCCTCTTAAATGTTGCACTTGTATCAGTCTCCCTGGTATCACCTGCCAGCTCATTACATACACGTACCACTCTCTGTGTGAAATAGTTGCCTCGTAGTTCTCTATTATATCTTTCCCTTCTCACCCTAAACCTATACCCTCTCGTTCTGACTCCCCGACTCCAGGGAAAATACTTTACCTATTTACCCTATCCATGCCCCTCATAATTTTGTAAACCTCGATAAGGTCACCCCTCAGCCTCCGACGCTCCAGGGAAAACAGCCCCAGTCTGTTCAATCTCTCTCTATGGCTCAAATCCTCCAACGCTGGCAACATCCTTGAAATATTTTCTGAACCCTTTCAAGTTTCACAACATCTTTCCGATAGGAAGGAGACCAGAATTGCACACAATATTTCAACACTGGCCTAACCAGTGTCCTGTACAGCCGCAACATGATCTTACAACTCCTGTACTCAATACTCTGAACAATAAAGGAAACGCCTTCTTCACTATCCTATCTACCTGCGACTCCACTTTCAAGGAGCTATGAACCTGCACTCCAAGGTCTCTTTGTTCAGCAACACTCCCTGCGACCTTACCATTAAGTGTATAAGTCCTGGTAAGATTTTCTTTCCCAAAATGCAGCACCTCGCATTTATCTGAATTAAACTCCATCTGCCACTTCTCAGCCCATTGGCCATTTGGTCAATCTGAGGTGACCCTCTTCGCTCTCCACTACACTTCCAATTTGGAGTCATCTGCAAACTTACTAATTGTACCTCTTATGCTCGCATCCAAATCATTTAGGTCAATGACAAAAAGTAGTGAATCCAGCACCGATCCTTGTGGCACTGCACTTGTCACAGGCCTCCAGTCTGAAAAACAACCCTGCACCACCACCCTCTGTCTTCTACCTTTGAGCCAGTTCTGTATCCAAATGGCTAGTTTTCCCTGTATTCCATGAGATCTAACCATGCCATTCAGTCTCCCATGGGGAACCTCATCAAAACCTTTACAGAAAACCGTATAGATCACATCTACTCCTCTGACCTCATCAAACCTCTTTGTTACTTTCTCAAAAAAACTCAATCAAGTTTGTGAGATATGATTTCCCACGCACAAAGCAATGTTGACTATCCCTAATCCGTCCTTGCCTTTCCAAATACATGCACATCCTGTCCCTCAGGATTCCCTCCAACAACTTGCCCACCACCAACGTCAGGGTCACTGGTCTATAGTTCCCTGGCTTGTCCTTAACACTCTTCTTATACAATGGCACAACGTTAGCCAACCTCCAGTCTTCCGGCACCTCACCTGTGACTATCCATACTACAAATATCTCAGCAAGTGGCCCAGCAATCACTTCTCTAGCTTCCCACAGAGTTCTAGGGTACACCTGATCAGGTCCTAGAGATTTATCCAGTTTTACCCGTTTCAAGACATCCAGCACTTCCTCCTCTGTAATATCGACATTTTGCAAGGTGTCACCATCTATTTCCCTACATTTTATATCTTCCATATCCTTTTCCACAGTAAATACTGATGCACAATACTCCTTTAGTATCTCCCCCATACTTTCTGCGCGAGTAAAATATTTTGTTGTGTTGGATGTCTGAAAAACCTCCGGGTCTGTTGGGTGGTTGTAAGCTCGTCATGGAGAATATCCCTTTGGACATTCTCACCAGTATGGTGCACCGAAAAGCAGAGATTTATATAATATATGGCAACATCTTTTGGATTACCGCGATACAGGCGTATCTGCCACTCTAAAAATGGCTTTTTTATAGCCAGGACGAAATTGTCTAATGAATCACATATGAAGAATTATGAACGTATGAATGTGTTTCAGTTCATGCTCTCGAAGAACGAGAGCTATCACTTTGTTATGCTGAGCCGTATTATTGATTAATTATTTATTGTTTATTTTTGTTTTTCTTCTGTCCGTTTAGAGACTTTAACTTATTTTGTATATACATGCACATGGGTGTAATTTTGTTTAGTTATTTGAATTGTTTTGTTATTGATTTAATATAATAATAAAATATAATTTTCAATTAAAAAAATTGTTAAAAAATTAAAATGCTTACATTGATAGATCAGAGTCCCAAATAACTCTCATTAGAGAGACCACTCATGGTGGTTTATGTTGAAGGTCACCACACGGATGATGGGGTGAGGTTGAGAGAGCATCCCCTTCATGGTAACCTCTGTCAGTGTGGGGAATTGAACCTGCGCTGGTGGCCTCCCTCTGCATCACAAACCAACCATCCAGCCAACTGAGTGGGAGACTGTGTAATGTTGCACACAGAATCAGTCACAAAAAAAGGGCAAGAGAAATTTTAATGACAAGGGAAAAGGTGGATTCGAGATAAGAATTTTCTCTGCTAGAAATTATATTTTATAATGGGAAAAGTGTTTGGAAGCTGTCTTTGGTTGACTACAATTAGGTGAGACAAGGGAAATAACCAGAATGACTAATTGTGATTGGATATCGATAACCATAAAATAAGTGCATGTTTTTGATTGGTCTGTGGAAAGCATGCTGACTATTGCATGAATTTATAAATCAGATGAAATATGTTGTAAGGAGAGTCCGTCACCCGTGAGAAATGACTTCTGGACACATGCTAGAAGAAACCCGTGGTATGAAGTGTCTGAGAATTGTCTGCTCCGTAATAGGAACCTGGGGGTTGAATGACTGGAAGTTCATGTAACATGGAGCTGAGAAAACCATCAGAACACCCCCAAACGTATTGAATGTTGGAGCATGTTTGAAGTACTGAATGGCCTCATGATGGATTTTAATTGTGTGTGATTTGAAAAACGTACATCTCTACTCCATCCTCTTACGTGTTACGCACAGCCGTTTTCCTGAAACTGGGAATAAGTTGGAACAATACCTGGAACATTCTGTAATTGACATTCTGCAGAATATTTCCTACCTATGTGGGGGCATTAGAAAGGCAAGAGAGAAAGAGAGGAAAGGTGATGCATGCAATAGTGTGAGTGGTGGAGCATGAGCCTTGTTCGGGGATCGATGCTATAACAGATATACAGTGAGTGTGAGGGAGCAAAGAAAATATGGGGACCCTTATCCTGACAGAGTGGGGAAGCTTATTGATGCTTGTCCTATTTTGCTGGACATTTCTTCAGACCCCAGAAACTGCACTGAGCTGGGTGGTGAGCTCAGCCCATGCTCAATGGATCTGGTAGTGTGGCCCCCCTCTGGGAAGAGAATGGTCCCGTTTTGTACTAGCGCATCAACCAGGACCTCCGTGCTGCTGTCGACAAACAGTAGTGTAATTTCCCCTTCATTGCCATGCTTGGGCAAAATGTGCAGGGCAGCTCCAAACTGAGAAATCGCAACTGTGTGCCCATGGATCTTTTAAAGATGGCAACAGTGTCAGGGATTACGGAATATCCAGGGGCATCCGTGCGACTGTGAGTGCCTCCAGTCATGATGGGTGGGAGAATCGGGCTGGCATTGTATGGGAGGGACACTATGGAGTGGGATGTGTTGTTAATGAGATGAGTTTGGTAAGATGGCACCATGAAACGAGCTCGGCCTCGTGCAGACAACCCCTCTGTCACACTCAATGAAAATGTCACTGAGAGAGTTTTTTGTTAGGTTCAGCCCAGTGAGGCGAAGACTCTGCTGTCCTCACTCCCAGTTACAAAGCTGCAGAACAAATGCTCATCCAAAACTCTCCATCGCCTGAACTCACACCAATATCCCTTTCACTCATAATTCTTCGAAATACTGACACGTGTTGCATGATACTATCGAAATGTCTTCATTTCAGTACCTATCAACACATCCCTCCATGCCTCAATCACTTTCACTGGCAGCTCCGTCCATATGCGTACCACACTCTGTGTTCAAAGTTTGTGAGAACACACTCTATGTAAAAATATTGCCCCTCAGTTTCCTTTTTATATTTTTTATCCTTTCCAAACATTAATGGATGTCCTATAGTCCTCGATTCCACAACCTTGGGAACAAATTTTGAAGTATTCACCCATGCACACCTCTCATGATTTTATAAGGGCTGCACTTCTATAAGAACCCCCTCGGTTTCCTACGCTGTAAAGAAATAAGTTCTAACCTGTCCAACCTCTGCCTATAACTTAGAGACTTTAGCCCAGG